>NW_007729511.1:88087-102158 GCF_000696425.1 Galeopterus variegatus | reverse complement strand
AGGGATGGCCGGTTTGCTCACTGGCTGAGCGTGGTGCTGACAACACCAAGCCAAGGGTTGAGATCCCCTTACCAGTCATCTTTCAAAAAAAAAAAAAAAGAATGCCAAAAGTACCTGCAAAGCTGTATGTCCTCTTAAGATCTACCTGAAAAAAATGTGTGGTTCTCCTAATTGAGCAGATAATAGACAGTAGAAAGATGTAAGAGAATGCTGTTTTCATCTTCCAGTAGTATTCAGAATAAACTTTTGAATCAGAAGGAAATGAGAACTGTGAAGCATTGCTCTAAGACAGCTTTTATTAGTTTCTTTTATAAGGTATAAGGCTTTTTATCTGAAGGAATTTGAGACTCAAGATACCATAGAAGTTTGATTTTTAAAAAATCTCTGTCAATGGGCTGGCCGCATGGCTCACTCGGGAGAGTGCGGTGCTGGTAGTGCTGAAGCTGCAGATCCTATCTAGGGATGTTTGTTGCACTCACTAGCTGAGCGTGGTGCAGACCACACAGTGCTGAGGGTTGCAATCCCCTTACCGGTCAAAAAAAAAAAATCTCTGTCAATGAGAGAAGGCTTTATAGCAATTTATAGTTTATCAACAAACCTTGTGATCAGAGGTTGAAATAATGTTGAAGCATAGAGAACTGTACCACTTCTGGGATTTGGAGAAAAGCATTAAATAGCTAATAATGGATTATGAAATGTTTATATCGATACATCTTTATATCAGGTTTGAGAGAGGGGAACCCTGTCTGTGCTCAAGTTAGAAGGTAAAGGAAGGAAGGAGGGCACTTTTTTGGATCAAGAAAACGTTCCAGTTTCTGACAGAAGCAAGCAATAAGGGGGATTCCTTTAATAATGGAAACGAAGGCTTTTCTTTTCTAATTAGAGAGGATAAACTTTAGAGTGAATGAGTGTGGATTTTGTACATTTTTATTTAGTCTGGGTGTTGATGACTGGATGTTAGGGAATGGAAATGAAGAGAGCTGGAAGACTTGGACATTTTACAAAGTATGTATGTGGAGGGAGAAGAGCAGATAGAGGGAAGTAATGGCGGGAGTGGGATAGGAAAGACTCAAATGTGGAAGGTTGTGTGTAAAGAAGCTGAAGCTACAAGACAAACACACTTGTTGCATCTTGTCTAGGGTTATAGAAGTGTTTTATTTGAAGCTGCAAATAAAATTGCAAATTGAATAGTATTGTTGAATTTTATATTTCATTATTGGTATTGGTAATGTTTCCGATACAGAGAATTTAAGATAGATTCCAATTTTGTTTATTTATATGTTTTTAATCTTTTGGTGTCTCTTCTTTGGTTCACAGTATATGTTGCTTTTTTCCCCTTTATCATTTAAGGAAGAACTTCAGATATCACTTTTAAAACTGAGTAATGATTATAAAGTAATGAAAAGTACAGCTGCAAGAGATATGAATTTGGATTCAGAATTACAAGACTTAAGACTTAGTTTGGAGGCAATGGAATGAGAACTCAATCAGAGTATTAATGAAAAGGAAATACTGCTATCCAAGTTAGGAGAATTGGACAAACAGAACCAAGAAGCTACAAAGGTAATGTTATATTAAAGACAGTGAGGTAGCACATTTTACTCAGCAGACTGAACACTGGGTTAACATGTAAAAATGATGGGCATAATTTAATTCTGTAATTTAATTACTATTTTAGTTCACTGATGGTCTACTCGTAGAAATTGCCAAATACTAAAGTACTTTTGGCTTTACAGACCATGTAGTCTCATTTGCAATGACTCGACTCTGCTGTTGTGAAAGAGCATGGCTGTGTTTCAATACAATTTTATTTACAGAAACAGGTGCAGGCCTGATTTGGCCTCTAAGATGTAGTTTGTTGTTCCTGCTCTAGTGCCTCTAAGATGTAGTTTGTTGTTCCTGCTCTAGTGTTTAAAAGTTGAAAATAAATGACATATATTGTTTCCCTTCTTCGGTAAAATGGACTTGCTGTAAGATATTAGTAAATACCTTTGTAGGGGATGTTGGGATAGGAAAAAGGTTGTTTTTAAGAAAGATTAGAAATATTTGAGGATAATTCTATTATGTATGAACTTTTGTGAAATTTTTTTATGTACTAAAATAAAAAAATTTTATAAAGTTACCATGCAAATTAATTTTTCTTTCAGCACATTATTTTGATAAAAGATCAGCCATCAAAACAATGAAATGAAGGAGATAGCATTATCAGTAAACTGAAACAAGATCTAGATGATGAAAAAAAGATAGTTCAGGGCTGGCCTGGTGGTGCACTGGAGAGTGCACTGCTTGGGAGTGCAGCAGCGCTCCCGCCAATGGTTCGGATCCCATGTGGAGACCGGTTCCTGCTCACTGGCTGAGCGCGGTGCGGGCGCAACACCGAGGGTTGCAATCCCATTACCAGTCAGTAAAAAAAGACAAAAAGGAATTAAAAAAAAAAAAGGTAGTTCATCAACTTGAGGATGATCAAGTGAACCTTACTAAAGAGTTAGACAAGCGGGAAAAAAAGTTAATTCAAAGTGAACTGGTCCTGAATGATTTGCATTTAATCAAGGAGGAGCTTGAGGATAAAGTCGAATATTTAGTAGATCAGCTAAGTAAATCACAGAAAAATAATTCAAACATCCAGAAGGAGAACCTTGAACTTAAGGAACATATTAGACAAAATGAGGAAGAGCTTTCTAGAGTCAGGAATGAGTTAACTCAGTCTCTTAATCAAGACTCTAATAGTACTTTTAAGGATAACTTACTTAAAGAAAGGGAAGCGGAAGTTAGAATCTTAAAGCAAAATCTTTCAGAAATAGAACAGCTTAATGAAAATTTACAGAAAATTGCTTTTGATCTGAAAATGGAAAATGAAAAGTTGGTTTTCACATGTGAAGATAAATGAAAAGTTGGTTTTAACTTGTGAAGATGTAAGGCATCAGTTGGAAGAATCTGTAGCTGGGAACAGTCAGATTTCTCTGGAAAAAAACACTATTGTGGAGACTCTAAAAAAGGAAAAAGGACAGATAGAAGCAGAATTGTGTCAGGCTAAAGAGAGGCTGTTGGAAGAAGCAAGCAAGTATGAGAAAACTTTGAAGAACTATCAAATGCACATAACTTGAGCACATCTGCCTTACAGCTGGAACATGAGCGTTTCATTAAACTCAGTCAAGAAAAAGACTTTGAAATAGTAGAACTCAAAAAGAATATTGAGCAAATGGATACCGATCATAAAAAAACTAAAAGACTTTGAAATAGTAAATGCACATAACTCGAGCACCTCTGCCTTACAGCTGGAACATCAGCGTCTGATTCAACTCAGTCAAGAGAAAGACTTTGAAATAGTAGAACTCAAAAAGAATATTGAGCAAATGGATACCGATCATAAAAAAACTAAGGAAATTTTGTCATCTAGTGAAGAAGAGCAGAAGCAATTGACAGAAGTTATAAAGGAAAAAGAACTTTTTATGGAAAAACTTAAAGAAAAGTGTTCAGAGCTGCAGGAGGAATTAGATAAATATTCTCAGGCCTTAATGACAAATGAAATTTTAAGGCAGACCATAGAGGAAAAGGACAGAAGTCTTGGAGCCATGAAAGAAGAAAACAATCATCTGCAAGAAGAACTGAAATGACTCAGGGAACAGCACAGTCAAACTGCACCTGTGGCTGAGCCCAAACCACTTGATAGTATTACAGAACTAGAATCGGAGGTATCTTAACTGAATATAATCAAGGATCATCTTGAAGAGGAAATTAAACATCAACAGAAGATAATTGAAGATCAAAACCAGAGTAAAATGCAACTACTTCAATCTTTACAGGAGCAGAAGGAGGAAATGGATGAGTTTAGATACCAGCATGAGCAAATGAATGTCACACACACCCAGCTCTTTTTAGAGAAAGATGAGGAAATTAAGAATTTGCAAAAAGCAGTTGATCAAATCAAAACCCAGTTGCATGAAGAAAGACAGGACATTCAAACAGAGAATCCTGATATTTTACAAGAAGCAAAAGTTCAGAGCCTTAATATAGAAAATGGAATTGAAAAGCATGATTTATCTAAAGCTGAAACTGAAAGATTAGTGAAAGGAATAAAAGAACGAGAACTAGAGATAAAACTTCTAAATGAAAAGAATATATCTCTAACTAAACAGATCGATCAGTTGTCCAAAGATGAGATTGGTAAACTAACTCAGATTATCCAACAGAAAGATTTGGAGATAGAAGATCTTCATGCTAGAATTTCTTCAGCTTTCTACACCCACGATGTTATGTACCTTCAACAGCAATTGCAGGTCTATGCTATGGAAAGAGAACAAATATTAGCTGTTTTGCGTGAGAAGACTTGGGAAAATAGCCATCTAAAAGCAGATTATCATAAAATGATGGATATGGTTGCAGCCAAAGAAGCAGCCCTCATTAAGCTGCAAGAGAACAACCAAAAATTGTGCACTCAATTGGAAAGTAGCAGCCAAGATATGTTTAGAGAAACTGTTCAGAATTTATCATGTATCATTTGAGAAAAAGACATTGTATTAAGTCAGAAATGTGCGACTTTATTAGAAGTTTTACAAACATCCAGCACTAGTAATGAGGCTGGAGTTGTTAATAGTAATCAGTTCGAGGAGCTTTTACAGGAACGGGATAAATTAAAACAGCAAGTAAAGAAAATGGAAGAGTGGAAACAGCAGGTGATGACCACAGTACAAAATATGCAAAATGAGTCAGCTCAATTTCGGGAACAACTTGGTCAGCTTCAGGCAGAAGTTTTGGTTGACAGTGATAGTAGTTCTATATTACAAGTGGACTGTACTGGTCTGATCCAAAGTTACGAGCAGAATGAAACCAAACTCAAAAGTTTGGGGCAGGAATTAGCAAAAGTTCCGCATAGCATGGGGCAGCTTTGCAATACTGAAGATCTTCTTTTAGGAAAACTTGATATTATTTCATTCCAGCTCTCTTCCGGATCACCACTTACTTCCCAGTTAGCACAGTCTCTTAGAGCGAGTAAATCTGATATATCAAGTGAATCATCTCAGTTGCTTCAGCGAGAGGTAGAAGAGCTCAGGAAATCACTGAAGCAAAAAGACGCAACAATTAGAACTCTCCAGGAAAATAATCACAGATTGTCTGCTTCGATTGCTGCCACCTCAGAGCTAGAAGAAAAAGAACATGAACAAACTGATTCAGAAATTAAGCAGCTAAAGGAGGAACAAGATGTTTTACAGAAGTTACTTAAAGAAAAAGACCTCTTAATCAAAGCCAAAAGTGATCAGTTACTGTCTTCGAATGAAAATTTCACTAACAAAGTGAATGAAAATGAACTTTTGAGGCAGGCGGTAACCAACCTGAAGGAGAGAATATTAATTTTAGAAATGTACATTTGTAAACTAAAAGGGGAAAATAAAAAAATAGTAGAAACATCCAGGGGAAAGGAAGCAGAACATCAAGCATTACAGGAGACTCATATGAAGATTTCTATGATGCTGCAAGACAAAGAGTTTGAGTGCCATTCCATGAGGGAGAAGGCTCTTGCTCTTGAGCAACTATTGTAAGAAAACGAACAGGTAGGTTCTGGTTGGAGTATCGTAGAGGGAAGTTGGAGGTGGAGGAGGCTTCTTTGTTTCAGTTACTTTATTAATATCATCTTTGAAGAGGACAATGAATTTGTTCATTTAGAAATATTCAAGGTACAGTTGTGTGTTGCTAAACGATGGGGATACATTCTGAGGAACATCATTAGGCAATTTCGTTGTTGTGCGAACGTCAGAGAGTGTACTTACACAGACCTAGGTGGTATGGCCTACTACACACCTAGGCTATATGGTACAGCCTATTGCTTTGACTACTGTCGAATACGTGATCAGTCATTGACCAAAATGTTTTTATGGGGTACATGACTATATTTTTGATTTGAGGCATCTGGAAGTTTCTCCCTCAAATTATTACTTATTTCCAAATATTTTTAGTAGTAGGTTAATTTTTTACAGGCTGCTAAGTAGGAAAAAAGAGTATAGTAGCAATTAATACCCTTAGAAAATAGAAATTTGTTACAAGAGAAATTTTATAGTCACTTAAACACATTTTAGGCTCATTTCAGTAGCTGCTAGCAGTGATTAACATCTTAGGGATTCTTATATGTAAAGGAAAGCCCTGTGAAATACTACATCTTTGAAGATTATCTACAGTAAGAAATACATTTTACATTGTGACATAGCAGCACGTGTCCGTGTGTGTGTGTGTGTGTGTGTGTGTGTGTGTGTGTGTGTGTAAAGCTGAAAAGTTTCAAGAACCAGAAATTACCCTTACTACATGTGATACTCTATTTAAAGAAAAACCAAAAACAGTGCTGGATAAACCATTGAACTGATTTTTATGAATCAATTAGTCATAACCTGGAATTATTGTCATAACCTGGAATTTGAAAGGTGTTAGCCAAGAGTAGTAGTTTTCACATAATAAATTCAGTAAATACTGTAATCCCAGCTCTGTCGCACATGTGACTTTGGGTATGTTTTGACCTTATTGGTTTGTTTATTTAACCATAATATGGAGGGTCATAACAGTTATATGGAAAGTGGCAGTAGCTTTTCATATAATTAAATTTTTACATGCATTTCATTTTAATAAGAATTATTGAAGATCTCCTGTTACATCATACTGTGATAGGTGCTGTGTAGGGCTTGTTTGGTAGTTCCTTTCTACACTGATTTCTATACTTTTAGTAGTAGAAATTTGGAAAAGAGTTGAGAGGCAGAACAATGGAATATTCAGCAAGTGCTTCTTGAGCATTTACATGTTGCCAGGCACAAGATAAACTTCTTTTGTCAATTAAGTTCTCTCTTAGAGTCTTGGATTGAAGTTGTGAAAACTTACTTCATTTCTTCTTCTTGGCCATATATCTGATTAAAGAGGTACACTCATGGTCAATGGTGAGGTGTTCTCGTCCTTCAGAGATAACTTTTTAGCCTTAATGGTACTGGTCTATAATTGGTGTGAAAAAGACTCTTAGAGGGTACAGCTTCCTATTACTCACTAACCAAAATTAGGTACAGTGTCTTATGGTTGTAAGACTACAACAGAAGGAATGTAGAACAAGTTTTCTGTTGCATATATTTTTTTCTTTTGCAGTTTTGCATCTTGTACAATTTAGTTCTAATTCATTGACATTTACACATCTAAAGTGTGCAGATTATATTCGGGCTCTCATACCTTTTAGGAAGCTTCCCTAAGTCACATATTACTAAAGTATTGTATTACTTGAGGGTAATTCATATAAACTAATTATAATTTATTCCAATATTCTATGCAATGCATCTTCCAAAATTTCACAGAAAGATTCATATTTTCTTGTAATTCTGTTTTGCCACAAAATTTTTCAAGTACGCTCATATAATTTGAGTACCTTTAATAGTACATTTTGAGTATGATAAATTACATATTTTGGGGGGGAGAATGGGATGTTCTCAGCAGGAGATCTTCAAATCTATTTAATTTTTCAAGCATTTGCTCTTTCTCTGTAATATGAAAAAGAAAACTAACTGAAAAACTATTTGGAAAATGCTGGCCTTCCTATTTAGGAGGGGATGTTGAAGTAAAAAGGAACAGATGGTTTTATGTTTTGGTTTCAATGATTTATCCTGGGGAAACATTATATATTCTTAAAGAAATGAAAAGTTTACATAACAACTTAAAATAATACTAAACTATAAGTAGATTCGTTTGATATGCATATTTAAAACAGAGAAAAGACTTGGCTGTAAACAGCCTGACACTTTTCTGTGTTTGTTAGAATTCCAGCTATCATTTGAAATTCATGACTCTACTTTTGCAATGAAGGGTTATCTTTTTTCTGCTGTCGTTAATATATTGTACTTATATGGAATAAATTTTCATTTTTGTCTAGCAAGATATCTTTCCAAAGTTGCTTTCATTGAGTTGTTGCCAAAATATTCTTTTTAAATAGACTGTACATATGAAATGATTTCCTTTTTATCTTTTTCTAGCTACTGACACTTATTTTCTAGAACAACAGTTGTGGGTGCCTGATGAATGGACATCCTTGTGTGCATACGCACCTGTGTGCGTGCACACACACACACCCCACACACGTACATTTTATTGGTGATTTGGAGGTTCACGAACACTTTGTTGTACGGGCAAATTTGAAGAGATTTTTGTCTTTTGAGTTCCTTTTGAAACATTTCTAGTAAGCTTTTTCTTTTATGATAGATTTATAGAAAAGTTGCAAAGATAGTGGAGAGAGTTCTGTACCTCACACCCAGTTTTATTTATTATTGACATCTTACTTTACTATAATACATTTGTCACAGCTAATGAACCAATATTGAGGTGTTACTACTAACATTTAGACTTTATTCAAATTCCTTAATTTTTACCAGTTGTCCTTTTCCTGTTCCAGGAGGCCATCCAGGATACCACATTATATTTAGAGGTCATGTCTCCTTAGGCTTCTATAGACTGACAGTTTCTCAGACTTTCCTTGTTTTTGATGACCTTGACATAGTTAACTACATTTTAAAATTAATTATTTAATGAAGAAAGTGTCTTTTTTATAGTGTATTTTTCTTTTAAGCTAAAGTTATTTCTTTCTAAAGGGCAAGACTGGGGAGTTAAATCAGCTTTTAAATGCAGTTAAGTCAATGCAGGAGAAGACAGTTACACTTCAACAGGAGAGAGACCAAGTCACGTTGTCCCTGAAACAGAAACAAATGGAAAACAATACCCTGCAGAATGAGGTATACTTTCACTTTAAATCAACAGTGAATCAAATATTAAGTTTAATAACTATTAAGTAAGAAAACTGGAAAGTTTTCAATTAAAATGAATTTATTTCCTAGGTGATTTTTCTTAGTTTTTCTCTGATATGCTATAGTAGGACTTTTATCTCGCAGGGTGCTTTATATTTTAGGTTTCAAAAATGAAAACCATGGCATATCTTGGATATAAGAAAAAATTTTTACCCATAAAATATGAAAAAAATGATATACACTGAAAAAGTGGTCTGTCACAAAGAACCCAGTACTTTTGTATAGTTCCATTTTCCAGGAAATGAGATCGTACAAAGTAAAGCTTCTAGATGAATATTCAAGATGATTTCAGGAGAATTTTTCCTAGAATAAATATATCTTGCAGTATGAGCAATTAGTATACAAGTAATACATTTCAAGAATGGGAAAAAGATTTGATAACATAGTGGCTTGTAGCAGGGGGAAAGGAACGGGGGGAAGGAACATTTTGGTAGAAGAAAAATAAAGAAATGTCCTCTACCTAGGTTCAACATTTACGTAACAAAGAATTAGAGTTAAACCAGGAGCTAGATTGATTGCATAATCATCTTTTAGAATCAGAAGATTCTTATACCCATGAGGCTTTGGTTGCTGAAGATAGAGAGGCTAAACTAAAAAAGAAAGTCACAGAATTGGAGGAAAAGCTAGTTTCATCCACTAATGCAATGGAAAATGCAAGGTAACTTTTTCATTTTTTTTCATTAACTTTTACTGAAAACTTCTTGAGTGTCAGAATCAGTAAGCATTTTTCATGTTAGCTCATTCTCACAAAATTCATTATCTCATTTTTGCAGATAAAGATACAGGGTAAAGAGATTTAGTAACCTGCCCAAAGTCAGGCACACAGAATTTATGTGTGGGTTTCACACTCAAATCTGAGACTCTGAATCTGCCTTTCAAACTCTTAATCTTAATCATCACCCTAGGCAATTGCCTCTTATCATTTTAGGGATATAGTCTGTAATTCTGGCTGATTTAATTAGCTCTGTTCAGCTCCCAAAGAACTAATTTAATTTATGTGGGTTTATTTTTCATCAAGTGGTCTAAGGTTGAACTAGCTGTAGATATTAGAGTAAAGGAAGTAGCAAGGTGAAGGACCTAGATGAGTATAAAGAATTAGCTCTTGGTTTATTAGGACTTTTAATTGGCCAGGTCCCTGCTTGGCCCCTGCTTATCTTTTTTAAAATTTTATTTTTCTCAATAAAATGTTGTAAAATGTTTTTTCTTTTCTTTTTTTTATTACAAAAACGTTAGATTTTTCTTTTCTTTTTTTTTCTTTTCCTTTTTTTTTGTCTTTTTTCGTGTCCGGCAATGGATTGCAACCCTCAGTGTCACGCCCGTACCGGACCGGGACCGGCAACGGGATCGCAACCCTCAGTGTTGCGCCCACACCTCGCTCAGCCAGTGAGCGGGAACAGGTCTGTATGTGGGATCCGAACACTCGGCGGGAGCGCCACCACGCTCCCAAGTGGCGCACTGCAGCAGTGCACCACCGGGCCAGCCCCCAAAATGTTAGATTTTTCACTTCAGGAGAATCATTCAAACCAAAAGAACATAAAGCAGAGTCTCACCCCCCCCCATGATAATCTTTTTTTGTACCCTTTTATGCTTTTATATTTGTTTATATATATACTGCTTAACTTTTTAAAAGCAAAATTGAGATCATACTATTCATACAGGTTTTGTAACCTGTTTCTATCACTTAATAATATATGAGTATCAGTACACATTGATGCATATGTTTCTGCAATATTATTTTATGATTAGCCATTACTTGGATTTGCCATAATTTCTTTAGCCCAACCATTTATTATTGGATGTTTCAAGTGTTTCAGCTTTTCAAAATTACTAAGAGTGCTGTTGTGATATCCCAAGACATGTATGTTTTGTGTTGATGACAGATTATTTCCGTAGTGTAAATTTTGAGAAATGGAACTTCTGGGTCAAGGGGCATTTTAAAACTTTTGAGATTGTACTGCAAAATTATTTTCCAGAAAAGATATTTCCATTTGTGGTATGTGCATCTTTTTATTTATCTTTTTACTATGTATGGTACTGATGGAGATATAAGAAGATAGTAGAAACTATCTGTCCACAAAGGTATTACAGGCCAGTAGAGACAATATTTCTGAGGGTGAACCCCTCCTCCTCCCTTTGCATGGAGTGTTATTGTACCTTCAGATTCTCAAGGGAAACTCGTTTAAAATGGGAATTAAAGCGAATGATCATTTTTGTATGTATTTCACTCAGGCAGACATGCCAGAACATCCTCAGATTATGTCCTTATATATTGGAATCCTTCCTTGCAATTTTCAGGCCCTTATTTTCTCAAATTAAACTAGTTTTTAGCCTCTGCCCCTTTTATTTACACTTTGTAATAGTTTCCAGAATAACCTTCCTTAAGTAGAGCTGTGATCTTGTTCCTCTTTTTTAAAAAAACCAGTTTTGACTCCCATGATTTGGTTCCATGCTACCTACTACCATAGCCTTATTTCATGCTATCATCTGTATCCAGCTGAACTGTATTACTCAGTTTTCTAAGACCTACTATCTTCCTATTTCTTTTTCTTATACTTTTTCTTTTCATATTCTTTCTTATACATGAAGAATGGACCTATCCCTGACAGTTTTTCTGTGAATCCACCTGTTCTTCAAATTCCATTTTCTTCATGAAGGTTAGCACCCCCCTCCTCATATGTAGAACAAACACGGGTGTGATGTTTTTCCTTTGAACTTGTATAACACTGAGTCTTTGCTAGATTACATATATTTTACTTTAGGGTACAGGTAATTGTTGACCTGTCTTATACTGTCTCCACCCCAATGAAATGTAAGGTCACTGGAGAGTAGGAATGATGCCATTCATTTTATACCATTCCCATAGCATATATTACAAACACTGGTGTGATGTTTTTCCTTTGAACTTGTATAACACTGAGTCTTTGCTAGATTACATATATTTTACTTTAGGGTACAGGTAACTGTTGACCTGTCTTACACTGTCTCCCACCCAATGAAATGTAAGGTCACTGGGGAGTAGGAATGATGCCATTCATTTTGTACCCTTCCCATAGCATATGTTACACAGAGTTGAATAGATTTTCAGTAAATATTTGTTGTATGAGTACCTCAGTCTACAAACCCTAACTTGACAATAGTGTGACCTGGTATTTCTTAGCTTTGTATGCCACCATAACTCTTTTCATCCTTACAATCACCCTTTGAGTGATTAGCTAACCAGCAAAGCCGAATAAATTCCAGGGACATTGAGAGCAGAGGTCTTCTTACTATCAATTTACTGCTCTTTCCACAAGAGGGTGCTATTGGGTAAAGTCTCTTCAAAGTGAGATGCTCTTGAATAAAAATTGAACTAGATATTAAAAACCCAGAAAGATTATTGCAGTATTTTGGATATAATCTTTATACATTAAAGAAGTACACCAATGACATAAGCCTAGATAGGTGCTATATAAATCTCCTAGGGATCCCTGGAGTATTATTTTGGGACAGGAGTAGGTATTATTGTATTTAATGTAGGTAGAAAGAAAAATGATAGTAAAAGATAATTAACTAATAATCAGAGCAGTTAGTTCATCAGTTGGATAGCCTTTGGAAACTGTGAGTTCACCATGATTGCAAGTGTCAAAAGCAAGGGGGTGTCATAGAATCTCTTCTTTGTTAGGTTAGAAGCTGGATCAAATGACTTTGAAGGTCCCTTACAACTTCAAATTCTGAGATAAATTACATCTTAGAGATTTAACCTGGAGACACGAAAATTGCAGACTACTTGTAAATTTTTCTTTTGCTGACATTTCTTGTTTAGCCTAATTCTTAGTCTTTAAAAGGATAGTCATTTGTTCAAAATCACTTTAACAGGAAGGATCATTGAGTTAATAAAAATAGGGAGAACAGAGGAACTATTCAAGTTTCTTTGAAATCTAACTTGAATTTAATGCAATAAAATGTCAGAAAGGTCCAATTCATAGACACAAAGTAGAATGTTGGTTGCCAGAGGAAGGGGGACATGTTATTTAATGAATATCAGGGCTGGCTGGTTAGCTCAGCTGGTTAGAGTGCAGCCTTGTAACACCAAGATCCAGGGTTCAGATCCCTCTACCAGTCAGCTGCCAAAAAAAAAAAAAAATGAGTATGGAGTTTCAGTTTGGGAAGATGAAAAAAAGTTCTGGAGATGGGTGGTGGTGGTGGTTGCACAACAGTGTGATTGTACTTAGTGCCACTGAGCAGGACATGTAAAAATGGTTACAATGGTAAATTTTAATGTGTATGTTACCACAATAACACAATGTGGGGAAGATGTTTCATCTTGTTAAAGTACCTAAATACTTTGAAATCTACCATGAATTTAGTGCAATAAGACTTAGGGAAGGTGATTCTTCTGGTTAAAGTAATAGAAGCAGTTTGATTTTTATTCTTTTTGTTTGAAGCCAGCAAGCCAGTGTGCAGGTAGAGTCCTTACAGGAGCATTTGAATGTAGTCTCCAAGCAAAGGGATGAAACTGCACTGCAGCTTTCGGTCTCCCAGGAACAAGTAAAGCAGTATACTCTATCACTAGCCAACCTACAGATGGTACTAGAGCAGTTCCAAGAAGGTAAGTTCTATAGTCGGTTTTTCAGTGAAGACAAATTGTAGTTGTTGGTAATTTTCCCCTATTGGAGTGCCGTTTTAGATTAAACATGGGGAAATCTTCAAAAGGTTACCTACTTGTAGGGGCAAAAGGCAAGTAGCCATCATCAACTATTTAGACTCCTTTACAACTAAGACTAGAGAATATTAACTATATTCAGTAGTTATTAAAAATTTGATTTAGTATTATTTTACCAGTTAAGGTGAGAGTTGAAGTATAAAGGCAACACGCGGTAGGATGATCAATTGATAAAGGGAGAATATAAAGGAAGAGAGAGACACACACATGGAAAAGGTGATTAGGTTTTAAGATATTGTTTGGGGGTCGAACCCACTGCAGAGTGTTAATCATTAGTAATTATCGTCCTTTGATATATTTATTAACTTGTTAACTATTCATCTATACTTTGAGGTGACTGTATCTTCTAGTCCAAATGGGAAGTACTTTTCTGGAGACACAGTAACAGTGACCAGAGCCATTTTATCCTGAGAACCAAATAATGTCTTTTCACATTCTCTCATCCTCAGATTTATGGTAATGCTTTAGTTTCACCCATCCTTTTGTTTTTTCATACGTTCAGTAACTACTGACAGTGAATTAACTGCTAGGTGGGGGGTGGTTAGGGGATATGAGG
>NW_007729511.1:76406-87463 GCF_000696425.1 Galeopterus variegatus | reverse complement strand
AGAGCAAACAGTGATCTCATTACTTAACATTATCACTAAGGCATATATAATTTTCTCATTGAGACATTTGAACTAGTTTTGTTGAATTATTAAAATTTCAAGTGGTTTAAAATTCTAGTTTTATCACACAATTGCAAAATACTAATGTAACTTTCTTGGTCTTCAGAGGAGAAAGCTATGTATTCTACTGAACTAGAAAAGCAAAAACAGCTTATGGCTGAGTGGAAGGAAAAGGCAGAAAATCTGGAAGGAAAAGTGGTGTCATTACAGGTAGGTCAAAATAGTTTTCTCTTGTAAATTTTATTATTCATGAAATAATTACTTTATAGAATCTTTGTCTCGAAACTAATCTTCAAAGCTATTCATTTAGTAAATGATGTTCAAGTGGCTACTCTGTATCTGATCCTCTGCTGCAGCATAACAGTAAACTATATATTCAGGATTACCCTCGGGTCACTGACTTATAGTATAGGGTAGACACACACAGCAAAGGTGAGAAGATAGGATATTTTAATTTTTTAGCACACGTGGGTATTTTAGAGATCTGTAGGGAAAAAAACCAAATTAATCTACGATTTTAACTTTATAATTTTCTCTTTTTAACAAAATATACTGGGTACTATATTTCGATTTTCTCTTTTTAACAAAATATACTGGGTACTATATTTCACACAGATTAAAATAATGTGTATGATCCCATTAGATCTTTTTCTTTTGTAGGTCATCCTTTAAAATGTTTTTTATTTATTATTCTATATTTCATACAAACAAAAATCACGAGGTATAAATAAAATGAATCACTAAGAAACAATACAACACCAAAGTGACTTGCTTTTAGATTTAGGAGATACTTTTCTAAGTCATAAGTAGATTTTAGCAAAAGCTAGTGAAAAATAATGAAATACCCTTACCTGGCATTAGTGGTGAATATGCTATACAGGAACATTAATGTCCCAAGTAAGAGTAGATATATTTCCTACAAAGTTTTAAGACTTTTATTAAATATTAAGTGGCTGCGAAAAGAAAATTAGGTAATATGTATAAAATATAGCAGCAATACAGCAAATAGACACATACTCACCACCCCATGTAAGAAATAGAATGTCATCCTCTGAAGTCCTTATGCACCCCTCCACATCTCATCTCCTTCCTACCACCTTGTCAATAACTACTATTCTAATATTTTGTGTTTAAAACCCCCTTGTTTTTGTTTATGGTTTTATCACATAGGTTTTCATCTCCAAATGATGTTGTTTGGTTTTGCATATTTTTGAAGTCCTTATAAATGAAAGTTGATCTGTATGTAAATCAAATAATTCTTCTGAGCCTTGCTTGTTCAGCTATGTTACTGTGTGTAGATGGTTCATTATTTTTACTGCATGAATATATAATTTATTTACCCATTTTACTAATAAAGAACATTTCAGATGTGTTCTATACAAACAATGTGGTTATGTACTTGCTTGTTTATATCTACTGGTGCACACATAGAAGAGTTTCTTTCAGGTGTGTGTCTTGATTGAAATTGCTGAGTTACCAGACCTATAAGAGTAGTGCAAAAAGTTCATGGAAAAATAGAATTAAAAGATAATATGAATCTTTTCCATAAGCTTTTCGAAGTACCCTCATATACGGGCAGCCTCAGCTTTATTAGATGATGGCAAATTGTTTTTTAAAGCAATTGTGGTAATTTACTTCTAGCAGCAATGTGTAAGGGTTCTTATTCTACATCCTTGCAAACATTTGGTGTTATCTGACATCAGTTTTTGCCAGTCTGATAGTTTGGAAGGTGTCTTTGTTTTGTGCTGCTATAACAGAATACCACCAACTGGGTAATTTATAATGAACAGGAATTTATTGGCTCACAATTCTGGAGGCTGAGAAGTCCAAGCTTGAGGGGCCGGTATCTCATGAAGGCCTTCCTGCCACCTCATCCCATGGTGGGAGGGCAAAGAGAGGCAAGAGAAAGAGCAAGAGGTGGCCAAACTCATATTTATAAGGAATCCACTCCCGTGATAAGGAACCTGATTCCACAATAATGGCATTAATTCATTCATGACGGCAGTGCCCTCATGAACCAAATATCTCCCATTAGGCCCCACCTCCCAAAACCACTGTATTAGGTATCAAGTTTCCAACACATGAACTTTGAGGGGACACATTCAAACAATAGCAGAAGTACTATCTTCTAGTGGTTTGAATTTGCATTTCCCTGGTTACTAATGAGATCGAGCATCTTTTAATATTTTTATTGATCATTTATGCTTACTTTCTTGTCAGTTCATTAATACATTTAAGAAGATATATTTTATCCAACACTTAGTTATTTCCAGTGAGTCCAGAGTATCTAATCTGTCAAACTGCTAGGATGGAAGTTCAGATCTTCTTTTATAACTAGGGATTTTTTTTCTTTTTAATTTAAAATGTGATATGCATTTAGAAAAAGAACAAAATAAATCAGAAGTAACTAAGAGAGAACTAATAAAGATAAAATCTGAAATTATTGAAATAGAGACCAAACAAGTGGTAGAAAGAAAAATGAAGTATAAATGCTGATTTTTGAAAAAGTCTTAGGGAAAAAAATCTTAGTGTAGTTTTAAGCTTTAATAATTTTGTAAGTATAAATGCTACAAGGTTAAAAAAGTAATTTGGAAGTTTATTTAAATTTCATTCACATTAAGTTTAGTTTTGTGGATTTTGAATAATAAATTTTTTATTTAGAATTTTTTGTTTCAGTCACCTGTGTATTGGCAGGGTTCAGTCCCTAGAAGCAGAACTGGTAGGATGTGTATGTGTGTGTGACATATGCATATACAGACAAATTTGTATATATGATATGTATGATTACACACATACACAATTTATTATAAAGAATTGGATACACGATTGTGGGGGCTGGCAAAGCAAGTCTGAAATTTGTAGGCTGGCAGTGCAGATGGGAAGACTACATCAAAGGTGGACTGGAACTCACAGGCATTGGCCAAAGCTATTGTCCATAGACAGTGAAGAAAGGAAAATCACAAGCAGGATGGAACTCCATAGGCACAGGCGGAAGCTTCTGTCCACAGAAGGAATTTTTCTCTTTTTTGGGGGAAGCCTAATTCCTGCTTTTAAGGACTTTGAACTGGTTTAATCAGGCCAACCCAGATTATTCAGTATAATGTTCCTTCCTTCAATTCAGCTGATTAAGGGCTTTGTTTGCATTTTCAAAATGTCTTCACAGCAACGTCTAGATTATGTTTGAATAACTGGGGACTGTAGCCTGTTCAGGATGACACACCAAAAAAGCTGTCACAATGATTGAAGATGACAACACTTGACCTGAAACTTACATGGATGAATACTCGAAAACAACCAAGAAAATTATGAGAATGAACAACAGTGAGGAGGGACTGGCCTATTAGATACTAAAATAGAGCCATAAGTCAATACAATATTGACTAGATTAGTGGAACAGAAGCAGAGCTCAGAAATAGACCGCAGAATATACTTGAGAATTTAAAACTAAACCCTAAACTAAACTAATTTTAATTTAATGAGAAATAGGATAGATTGTCTAATAAATTAAGTTAGCACAACTGGCTGTCCATATGAGAGAAAATAAAATTGAGTCCCATCTCACACCATATACAAAAATAAATTCCAGTTGTATTTGAATGAGGATTCTCTACTGGGAATGGTACTGAATACCTGGGGATATTTTTGGTTGTTACAGTGATTAGATGGCTCTCCCGGTATTTAGTGGGCCAGGAATGTCAAAAGCACTCCCATTGAGAAACACTCTGTTAAAGATTTAAATATAAAAACCAAAATATCTTGCAATAAAACCTAGAAGACTACATGTACAGTCTAGGGGCAAGGAGGATCCTAACCAAGACTAAAGCTCAAGAAGCTGTAAAAGCAAAGTAGGACATGCTTGACTATGTACAACTTAAAATTTTACATGGTAAAAGATAACATAGAGTCATTAGAAAAATGGCATATGTGGTAAATGGTATTTGTGTAGCACAGTTGACAAAGGGTTTACATCTACCATGCAAGTTGCTCTTACAAATTGGTGCTCTTACAATGGCATATGTGGTAAATGGTATTTGTGTAGCACAGTTGACAAAGGGTTTACATCTACCATGCAAGGTGCTCTTACAAATTGACAAGAAAGAGGCAGCTCATTAGAAACACGAGCAATGTATGCAAAGAGGTTTGCACAGAAGAGCAGACCCAACTATCCTGTAAATGTGAAAAAAAAATGCTCAAATTCAGTAATAGGGAAATAAAATTTAAAGTAATAAAATCACAGTGTAATATCACTTTATTAAACTCGCAAAAATTAAAAAGAGAAAGAGCATTTTTGTGTTGCTATATTTCTTGCCTTTTTGTGTCCATTCTTTGAAGTTTTATTTCTTATTGTCACTTTTTTTATTTCTGTCATCATGTTGTCTTTTAATGGCATTCTCTCTTTTTATTTAGTTCCTCTGAAAGAGGCAATGTTTTATTGTGAAAGAGTGTGGGGTCTATCTTTTGTACTTAGTAGTTGCATAAACTTGCCCAAGGTCACAGCGGTGCAATTTCATCAGCTAAAATGTAAAGGGTTGACTTTAAGATGTCTCTCAGCTCTATAGTTTGTGAAACTGTTTTTGCATACTGCTTTTTAATAACCTTTTTCCTTTAGGAACATTTGGATGAAACAAATGCTGTGTTGGATTCAGAGTCAAGACTTACAGAACAGTTAGACCTAAAGGAAGAACAAATTGAAGAACTTAAAAAACAGAGTAGGTTTTTTCTTTTCCTTCCCCCACCCTATAATACCAATCAGATGTGGTCTTTGACCATGCACTGGCACAGTTGAATGAGACCAACTTTCTATCTCCCATGACTGGTTAGCTTCAACTTAAGTATGATCCTGGTGAAACCAGAGTCATTACGTTGGCCCTAGCTGTGCAGTTAGTTTTCCTGGATGTTGAGGCAATGCTGTTGTGTTGGTTGTCACCCTGTTGACCACCAACAGGGTGGTCACCAAAGAAGCAGGTTGATTTTTTTTCCTCTTTTTTTAATTGGATCATAATTGATTATACATATTTTGGGGGTTCAGTGTTGACACATGTTTATTAAATCAATATTACTAGTATATATATTGTTACAAAGTGTACTTATTTTTTATGCTTCTTGTCCAATCTTTCCCTATCCCCCTCTCCCTCCACTCTCCCACCACTTATAAACCTAGATTTCTTCCCTCTCTCTGAAAGGGTAATGGTTACTCTGTTGACTTGCTGCCTAGATGATCTGTCTAATGCTGACAGGTGTCTTCAGTTCCCCCAATATTATCATAGAGCAGATACTTCTTCTGTCACTCTGGAATGGGATTTGTGGAGAGAGACATCCTCTTTTTTTTGGTCTCTGCTGGTGACTCTCCTTGTGTCAATGCACTCCAGTGGCTGGTGGACCACCTGCATAGTGGTTGTAATGTCTAGCCACTTTCATGGCAACTGTGGTTACTGTGGTAGCTGTGGTGGGCCACCCAAATGGAGGAGATGTTTTGGGCATGCTCCTTGGCCTGGTGCTGTGCCTGGTTGTGCTAGGATGGTTCTGGTCTCTGGCTCCGTGCCTCGGGCCCCCAAGTGGGCCCCGAGGTGCTGGCAGTGTACCTGGTTGTGAGGGGTGGTCCAGTCCCCGGCTTCATGCCTCGGGCCCCTGGGCAGTCCAAGGGGGTTAATTTGACTGATTGACTTTTTATGGTTCTTACTTCTCCCTGATCAATTCATATGCATACTTCTCCCTGATCAATGCCGGCCCGACTGATTGATTATTTATGGTTCTGACTTCTCCCTGATCAATTCATATGCATGCTACCCTAAAGCTGTCTGATATGTTAGGGCAATATTTTCAAGTAAAAGAGTAGCTTTTTATGGAATAAATGTCTGAGTATAACTAGATTTTTATGACTGTAGTTAGTGCTTTACACACAGCCATTTATCGTGTTTTTTTTTTTTCCGAACCCTTTACCTTGATGTTATAACACTGTGCTCTAACCAACTGAGATAAGTGGTTAGCCCTTATTTGTTGAGGCTTGTAAGGTAGCTCATAATCCCTGTCAATTCCCTAAGGTGAGTCCTGTGGTTAGGATTATCATTTGGGCCTCAGATAATCAGGTGGTTGATAGTGCTTTGATGAATCTAATAGCTGACAAAGATGGTATTTCCTCATTTAATCTCTGATTTTGGGGTAACCAGGAAGTTGAAGCTATTCTAGGGTTGCATTTAGTAGGTAACGATTCAAGGTTATCAGAAGGGTGGTAGTGGAGTCTAGAAATGCATCAGTTTTAAGTGTCTAGGTTAGACACAGCAGTAACAAGGCACGTAATTAGGGAATTACATACCACCTAACATAAAATAGAAATAAGAAATAGGCAAAAATAGGACATGGTACAGCAGAGATGCTGTCAAACAACAGAAACATTGGTTTAGACACTAAGGAGGCAAGCAGGCAAGAACCACTGAAGCATGGATACTAAAGGACAAGCCAAAGTAAGTTGGCCTAAATCCAACAGGAGACAGTAGATGGGAGATTTTTAGGAACACAAAAAATGATAAGATAGATGTGAGATAGTCGTTCTCAAAGTAAACTTGATTCTGAGGCAAAGAACTGCCCAACTGAAAGTCCTCTACTTTTAATTGACTTGGCCAGCCTGGAAGAACTCTAAATCTAGTAGAGGGCCGGAAAATAGGCAACAAGGAAATAATTATATATGGAATATCTATTATGGACACTTGATATAACATATATTGTATTATTTAGTCTTCTTATTTTATTTATTTTCATAAGCAACTCTACAGTAGGTGGTATTAACTCCATTTTATAAGTTATAGAAACTCCGATCTTTCTGCCCATGACCAAAGTTCATGATCTTTCCATGTTACTGTATTCCTGTCAGGAAAATGGTTATTTATAGTCTGACTTATATTTTGTTCTATGTGTCTCCATCTCCCTTGAGGTTATGGTAGTATCCTCTGCATTGTGCCCTAAATGTTGAAATGACTGCCTTTCCCAAGACAATCATTTCATACAAGTATTTATTGGGAAAACAATCTAGTTAGATTGAAGGCCAATGCAACTACAGCATTATCTGGAAGGCAAATGGGCCACCCAGAGGAGACACACTGGGCAGCTAAATAGTTACCTGAAGAATTGGTATTGTAGAATTGGGCTTGACTAGTGGAGGTGAAAAGGCAGTGTTTGGAACCAACTCATTGGTCTGTGACAACTCAATTCTGTATTTCATGTTTCTATAATATCTAAGGCCACCTCTTTAGACACTTCCCTGAGACGTTGCCAGTAGATGATAAAAAATTCTGTGACTTATTGTAGTTGATAAATATTATGAGAGTCCTTGCAGTATTTAGTATTTGTTTAAGCACCCATTTAAACCCTTAGTAGTAAAATATTTTCAGATTTTTTTGATTATATTTGGTAAGGCTTAGGTGGCCTAGGTTCCTATTCATATTAAAAATTACAATTAATATTCCTTGTAAATGTATAGGAACTTTGGGCTCATTTTGTTGAATTGATATTAGTTATAGAAAAAGCTATGTTGATTAAGCTTGTACAGCTTGTATTTGGAAGGGTAGGTAAGAGGCCAGTGTTCCACAGACAGGAAGGGTAGTAAAGAAACAGTTGGTTCTATTATGTCTTTAAGTTATTCTTGCCATTTACAGCTCTCCCTACCAGTCTGTTTTCTCAAATTACATAAGTGCTTAATATTGCTCTTATATCTCTAAACACAAATGTGATTTTATTTTCTCAAAGCTCCACTCTTGATTTGATAATATAAACAAAAATTTGATTGTCTTGCTTTTTTTCAAAAGAATCACTGTATATTTTCTTTCATAGATCATTAAGTCCTTTAAATGTTGATTGATGTTGTAGTACTGTACTTTATTTTTAACACAAAACTTCGCCAGACAGTAAAAATATTTGCCAGGAGAAACAATTTCTTTTTTGTGACCAGTAAGGGGATTGTAACCCTTGGCTTGGTGTCACCCACACCACGCTCAGCCAGTGAGCACACAGGCCATCCCTATATAGGATCTGAACCCACGGCCTCAGGTCTATTTATCATTCAGTTTTTTCTTTTTAAAATAAGAGACAGTATAGTGTAGTGTTATATCCTGGTTATATTTTAGACTGTACAGTCCAAAAGAAATACTGTGAGCCACATGCAGCTTTAAATTTTTTAGTGGCCACATTAAAAAACAGTGAAAAGATATGTGAAATTAATTTTTAAATATATTTTATATAAACCAATATATCCAAATTATCATTTTGACATTTAATCAGTGTAACAATTATCAATTTAGAGGAAAATAGATAGGAGAAGGGAAATCTCAGAAAAAGGGAAGGGGTGGGTAAGAAAGTTTGACCTCTGTTTCTCTGCTACCTTTCTATAACCTCCTGGCATGGTGAGGATGGAAGGGAAGACAATGCCCCTCTTTACTCTGGCTCCTACTTTGGCTTGTGAGTGAGATGGTTAAGTAAGAACAGTGCCAATATTAAGGTATTTGCTGTTCTTCCTCTGAGTAGTCAAGAGTTCTTTTACATTAAGAACGTAGTGCTAGAAAAGGCCTAAATAGCACCATGTGCTCATAACTCACAATATACTTGTGCACCTTAAGAATCTAAAATGTTTTACTAACCCAGAGTTTAACAATAGTCCTGTTCATATTCTCTCTCTCTCTCTCTCTCTCTCTCTCTCTCATCCAAGTTTAAATTCCTTACTGGAAAGACAGGAAAGGAAAAGTTTGTAGTAGATTTTCCAAACACTAAACTTGCTTTTATAATATGGTTATGGCAACCATCTCTATTTTGGTAAAGTTAGCCTATTATATGAATGACATTTTACAATTTAGATTTTTGCTATTTAGAAATACCACAAGCCATTGAAAACAGTTAAACTAGATACTTTATATATGCATTTAGTACTCTAAGTCAGAATTTTAGGCATTGTATGGAAGCATTGTACAGGACAGAATGAAAACATAAAGCAGACAGACCTGGCCTAATCCGGAAGGCTCAGAGAAAACTTTTGTGAGGAAGTGAGTTGGTAACTGAGACATGAAGGGTGAGTTAAGAGTTAATAGGCAATATTGATGGAAAAGAGCTTTCCAGGCACAATAAAAAACATTTGCAGAGGGAATTGAGAGTCCAGAAATATATCATACATTAATGTTCAATTGATTTTTGACAAGGGTACCAAATGAATAATTTTCCATGATATAGTGCTGGAACAACCAGACATCCACAAGCAAAAGAATGAAGTTGGAACCCTACCTCACACCACGCATAAAAACGAACTCAAATTGGGCCATAGAACTAAATTTTAGAGTTAAAACTGTAAAACTCTTGGAAGAAAACATAGGAGTAAATCCTTGCGATGTTGATTAGGGTAATAGTTTCTTAGATATGACACCAAAAACACAAGCAACAAAGGAAAAAATAAATTGGACTTCATCAAAATCAAAAACTTTGGTCCTTCAAAAGATACCGTGAAAAAAGTGAAATGACAGCTCACAGAATGGGGAATAAAAGTGTTCTCAGCCACATATCTGATAAAGGAACTTGCATCCAGCTACTGCTAGGAAAATGCAGCATTAAATAAAGAGTAGGTTTGTGAAAAGAGGTCAAAGTCTAGTGTTTGGATGTGAATGTTTCTGATTTGAAAAGTAGAACTCTTACAAAATGATCTCCTCCTTATTTCTTTCAGAATAAAAATTTGTAATCTAGCTTAAAATTAGTAAGCATCTCTTTCAGCTCAAACTGTCTATTTCTGAGATAAGGTGTAAACTCCATCTTTGATTGAGTGTTCCTTAGTCCAGGAATCCTTGGCCCTGAGGTATGGTTGAATTTATGAACAAGGCATCTCTTGCTTTAATTCTAGACTGTGCTTTTAATGCTGCTCCAATTCCAGCTATTCTACCAAGATTTCACAAATTTTGCTTCCTTTTTAAATGAGAATTTTAAAATAAAATAGCTCAAGCATCTTTCTGAATCAGTCATAAGCTATAGTAACTTGATTAGTATTTTAGAATCAGTGATCTGAATTGTATTTTGCAATTTCCTTACTCCAGAATACTTTGCCCTATCAGCTGCATCCTGAACCATGGTCTTAGTTGTGTTAGACATTCCTCTTAGCTCACCAAAAACTGAGTCCAAGCCAGGAAAATAGAAAAAGGAATATCTAAAATTGTCTTTTCCATTTCCTACCATTAAATAAGTGGCTCTGGAAATGTGTCTTGCATGGAAGCAGTGGTGAAAATCTTTTCTTTGCTACTAAGTTACTAAAGAGGATGAAAACCTGTTTTGGTTTTTAAATTTTTTATTAAAGAATTGATTACTTTATTGGGGTAAACCATGTGAATTAATGCATACTCTTGCTTCTAGATGATTTCTATATCAGAGAGCCTAGTGCCCTGTTCCAAAGAAGAGATGGAAATAATTGAATATTACCAATTAGAAGTGCATATATTCAAAGTTCATAGAAAAGATCTCATAAATCTCATTATATGTTCATCCAGACTGTTTTAATCAGTTAAAGGCTATCTTCACTCACATATTTTGAAACAGATGAGCTCCGACAAGCAATGCTGGATGATGTACAAAAGAAATTGGCGAACTTAGTAAACAGTGCAGAAGGAAAAGTGGACGGGTATGCTTTTGCCTTTTAACTTTTGTATATTTTATGGAGGTTGCTTTTATGGTAAAAACAACTTCTACTTGTAGATGTTTATATGTAATTAAATTTTTAAGAGCCTTTTATTTTTCCTATATAGTGAGGAGATATAGGTAATTTTAATGAGGGGTCAGTAGACTAAGTTATATTCTTCTGTTTTTTAAAGTCAATTTTTTTCATCTGGTTTTCTTAAAATCACATGGAAGACTTAAAACATCACCCCAATATGAAGACTTAGAAAATAAAAAGTTCACTTTTACTGTTTTTTTTGTTCCCTGCTGTTCTTATATAAATGTCTGTTGTTAAATGTATTAGCTCTGGGGGGGGGGGGGGGGAA
>NW_007729511.1:72128-75344 GCF_000696425.1 Galeopterus variegatus | reverse complement strand
GAAGAGGATCTCAGCCAGACTGTCACTCCACCACACCTGGGGCCTCGGCCCCAGGTAAACTCCCTGCTTCTGGGAGGCAGATACCATCTCTGTGGCCTTCAGTTTGGAAAAATCCCAGACTGATTTCTGGTTGGGAGAGGGGTGACCGGGGTGCCCCTGAGCCCGCTTGATCCTGCCGGAGAGCTGGCCTGAGGGCGCCGGGGGGATTCAAAGAGGAACTGTGTGCTGTGGGATCCTCCCCGGGGGGGCTCACGCCCTGGTGTGGGAGATAACTCAACCACACAGGGGGCCGCAATACCGGGGGGGAAGGTGGGAGGCCCAGAGAGGACCTTGACCAGGGCTGCAGGAACACCCACAGTGTCCGTGGCGGAGGCCTGAGACCCCTTTGGGGCTGGGCAGGGCTGAGAGAGGAGGATTGCAGAAGATACGCCCCAGCCCTGTACTGAGCGCACAGAGAGGGGAGGGGTCCAGCAAAGGAGGAGGAGTCTGGGAAAAAAAGACACACACTCCGGGAGGCCCCATCGTGTGCACACAGAGAGGGGAAATGCCCGGATAGCGAGGCAGAGATTTACAGATCTCACACACCCTGTTGGGCCGGANTGGGCCATAATAATCATATACATTGTATATTGACAAAATAAAAATTTAATGAAAAAAAACATAAATAAATAAACTTAGCGAAGCAATGAGGAAAGAGAGAGAAGGTGGGGCAGGGGAGGGAACATAAAAAATAAAATAAAATAAAAAAATAAATGTATTAGCTCTGGGCTGGCCTTTGGCTCACTTGGGAGAGTGTCGTGCTGACAACACCAAGTCAAGGGTTAAGATCCCCTTACTGGTCATCTTAAAAAAAAATGTATTAGCTCTGAAACTTTGGTATATATGCAATAATATCTACTGTTTTTTAAATTTAGATATTAGCAAATTACTAATAAATGTGAATGGGAAAATGTAAGTCTGATGGTTAAACACAAGAAGAATTGTCACCCTTTAAATGTCTGTTTCAGGTGAACAACAGCCCAATCAGGCAGTGACAATTACTAATGAGGCACCACCTTAGTCAGTGTTGGGGTGAAGAAAGTGGGTGGCTAATAAATGATGTTTTAAAAGGTCTACATTTTGGGTTGTTTGAAATATTCTTCATTAGAATTGTCAAGATGTTTTTAAAAGTTACTTTAAAATATTTTGTTGTTTAGCCTTTTTATAATCAAACATTTAATTGTTTAAGAATAATTAGATATTTATATGTTTAGTGTTTTTAGTTTAGTGTTTAGTGTTTGGCTACCCTCAACATTAAGTTGCTTGAGCTGTTTCTCCCTTCATTTTCATAGAGTCCTAATGAGAAACCTTTTTGTTGGACATTTCCATGCACCAAAAAATCAGCGTCATGACGTGTTAAGATTGATGGGAAGCTTCCTGGGTATTGAAAGGGAGGAAATGGAGCAGGTAACTAGACAGTGAGAGCCATTCAGAATACATTTATAACTAACATAGTGGTATCAAATTGTTTCCTTTTAATATGTATAACTTTTACTGAATATAATTTTCTCAATAATGTGGAAATGGAATCATTTCACAGTCCATTGAACAAATGGATTTGTTTAATTTTTGTATTAGTTTAAATGTTCTGTAACTTATAAACCACTTCTCATATCAGGATATCAGGATGCTAAATTTTTGAGATATGGCAATTCCCAAAACTTTTATTTGAGATCATTCCAGGGATGCCATTTTATTGTATTTGTGGCCCCTATCAGTAGGAAACATTTTCTAGGAATTGGACTTGAAAACCATACTATATGAAATTACGTATAAGTGCTTCTTGTTTTTTCTTTTCTTGTACTGATAATATTTTTCTGTTTTAAAATAATCTTGTAGTTGTTTCATGAAGATCAGGGTGGTGTGACCAGGTGGATGACTGGGTGGCTTGGAGGAGGATCAAAAAGTGTCCCCAACACAACTTTGAGACCAAATCAGCAATCTGTGCTTAATAGTGTAAGAACCGATTTTATTCTTGCTGAATATGAATGGTGAAATGGTTGTATGTTGCACTCATTTGAAAATAATCAGATTTCTTTTTCAGGTTATTTTATACAACCGTTTTTATTTTGGAGTTGTGATAACTGAGAAGAGAGGTGATTAGCTTAAGAATAACAAGCCAGTTTCAATAATTTTATTGCATATAGGTTTTATTTTAACTTTTTATATGGTACTTTTATTTTTCAAAGTATTAACTGTTCTTTTCTTTATGCTTGATTATGCTGTCATTGGCAGTCTTGCTACTAAATCATAAGATTCTTGAAAATAGAGGCTTTGGGGCCAGCCCGGTGGCGCACTGCTACAGTACGCAGCTTGGGAAGCGTGGTGGCGCTCCCGCCGAGGGTTTGGATCCCACATATAGACCGGCCACTCACTGGCTGAGTGGGGAGCGGGGGCAACGCCAACGGTTGCGATCCTGTTGCCGGTCCCGGTCCGGTACGGGCGCGACACTGAGGGTTGCGATCCGTTGCCGGTCACGAAAAAAAGACAAAAAGACAAAAAAAAAGAAAAAGAAAAAAAAGAAAATAGAGGCTTTGTTTTGCTCATGTATATATGTTGCAAAGTGAGCCAGTGAACACCTGCCGTGTATCAGACTATTCCAAGCATTGTGGATGCAGCTGCAAACCAGATAGACAAGGCTCCTGCCCTAAACAAACTTACATTCTGGTAGGAGGAAGCAATTAGTAAACATGAAAACACTGTGTGTGGTATGTGGTAGGCTTTAGATGAATATGTATTGAATTGAGTTGTACTGTGAGTTAGAATGTGGAGTTTCTTTTATTATTTTTTTTAATAAAGAGGACATTAAGGATAGGTGACTTACCCAGAATTGGTTAAAGATAAAACACTGTTTTACTTAGATAGCATAAAATTTAGATTAAAGGAAAGGTCTACACTATATTATTTTAATCTGATAATGTTACTGGTGATCCTTTGCTATATTCACTGATTTGGTCTTACTTTAGAAAATCATGTTTAATGCTTGTTTTTCTTCAATATAATTCTCACGTCTATATTAACAGTTATTAAAATGATAAGACTTGGTGTTTTAAGTGCCATTGATGGCAAGAAATGTGTTATCAGCTGGCTAATTCTGACTATAAAATGTTTGAAACTGGCCAACTGCCAAAAAAAAGATGTTTGAAATGAGTGTTGTCATCAGAGAGTATTGATTAA
>NW_007729511.1:71087-71566 GCF_000696425.1 Galeopterus variegatus | reverse complement strand
CCAAATATTTTATCTTAGTCTTTTTCAGAACTTTTTGTTAAATTTCTGGAAACAGAGTGTCATCCATCTGTTCCACCACCAAAACGTTCTGGTCATGATATAAAACCTCTAGATTCACCAGGAAGGAGAAAACTAGATAGAAATGTACCAGAAAGTTTTAGAGGTAAATACAAATATTTATTTTTCTACAATTATACAAATTGAAAGTTTAATTTATGATTATGTTTTATAGTGATATTAACTAAATTTTACTGTTTTNGTACATCATCATATTTGAAATCCCTTTTGTGCTATTTTGATGATTTTCTTCCCTACCAGAACAGCCTGTCCTCCCTCACCTGTAGTTTAACGTAAGTTTGAAGGCTGTGGTGGGTGGATTGCATATCTAAGCACCGCAGAGTGTGATATTACGTGGCTCCTATTTAAATGAGTACGTGACCTTGTCCTAAAGCTGTAGTACCTAATGTTTTCATTGTACC
>NW_007729511.1:70748-71077 GCF_000696425.1 Galeopterus variegatus | reverse complement strand
AAAAAAAAAGCTTCAAATGGCATGATTAGTCTTTAATATTTAATTACAATAGCTGAATATACTTTCTTAATTGTAGTGAATAAAATTGTATTATCCAGTCTAATATAACCAAATATTTTACCTTAGTCTTTTTCAGAACTTTTTGTTAAATTTCTGGAAGCAGAGTCTCATCCATCTGTTCCACCACCAAAGTTTTCTGGTCATGATACAAACCCTCTAGGTTCACCAGGAAAGAGAAAACTAGATACAAATGTACCAGAATGTTTTGGAGGTAAATCCAAATATTTATTTTTCTATGATTATAAAAATTGAAAGTTTAATTTATGATT
>NW_007729511.1:66265-70516 GCF_000696425.1 Galeopterus variegatus | reverse complement strand
ATTGCCTATACTGGCATGCAGTAAAATGTCTTGAATTGAAATTGTATTATAATCCATTAAACTGTAAACACATTCTTTACTAAAATCTCTCTTTTTTTCCTGAAATCTTTGTATTTTATTATAGACTAACATGTTTGCTAGTTGGACTTTAGAGAAATATGTTATTATATACTCTTGAGTTTATATCACATGCCAGATTCTTAAATTTGGATAAAACATGGATCGCGCTGTCTCCTGGCACGGCTGCTCCAGACCCGTCGCCATCTTGGACCTCTCTGCCTTAGATTAATTTAAACAGTGTGAAATACTTTCCCTTTGTATATCAGAGTAATTCTTTTCTCTCCACATAAGCCACTTTGAATTATTCTTCTGTAAGTGATGGTGAACTGGTTAAACCTTTGCTTGGTCCTGTTTTCCTTTTTCACTAATGGTGCTTATTACTAATCAGAGCTAGATGTATAGTTTCCCCCTTCTCTAATCTAAGTTTTACACACAGTAACCAAACCTTGATATGTTAAAAATGGCAGTTTGGTAAACTGACTTAGACTTCCAAGAATGTTATGAAGTGCCCTTATACTGTATGTTGAAAGGTCTTCCTGAAGCAAATGGTTGGTGTTTGTAGACACGTATACATATTTTTCTATCCCACTAGGTTGTGAGGGTCTTATTTATATTCACATTGCCTATATTGGCATGCAGTAAAATGTCTTGAATTGAAATTGTATTATAATCCATTAAACTGTAAACACATTCTTTACTAAAATCTCTCTTTTTTTCCTGAAATCTTTGTATTTTATTATAGACTAACATGTTTGCTAGTTGGACTTTAGAGAAATATGTTATTATATACTCTTGAGTTTATATCACATGCCAGATTCTTAAATTTGGATAAAACATTAAAAAATTTATACCCTTGAAATTTTAAAAACTTCCTTAGTTATTCAGACAAATGTTTCCATCTTCCTTAACGCCTATAAAAATGAAAGTGGTAAAATTTATCTGTCGATTAGATAAAAGTTTTATGTACTAAATTTAGTGAAAAGTTGTAACTTTATCTAAGAGGGATGTACTATACTGAAAGCATTTTTTCTTACTACACTAGGCTGTATCATCTTGAAGCAGACTCCAAAATTCATTATGGCAGACTTGTCTTCTCCTCCCTTTCCTTTCTCTTTCTTACCCTCTCCCCTTTCTTTTATCAAGTTCTGTGCTCAGCTTGATTTGTATTGATCAGAGACAAAATCCAGTGATGATCTCAGTTGATAAAGGGTTTGCATGAAAAAAAGCAAGCTTAATCTTTAATCCTGGATTTGGAAGTGTGCCAGAGCTTTTACTAGCTATCACCAGAAGCTTTCCCAGAGTTAGGAAAGTTGTCATTCACAGCTAAATACAGCTTGGGAACTCAGGGATGCTCAGTAATGAGGAGATTTGATGAATTTGTTTCCATGCTTTCTTTGTTCTGGGAGGCCTCTTTTATTTGAGTTTCCCATTGCTGAAGTGGGCACCTTCAAAGGGTTGCTTGTCTCTTATCAGTGAACTTGTTAGTGGTCTTGGGTAATAAAGCAGGATTCTATCCACTAGCTTAGGTCATAAACTACGTACTTATTCCAAGAAAAAGGAACTGTATTAGCTCAACTTTTTAGAGAAATAATCTAATTGAGAATTGTTTTCAAACCTTTGAATGCCTAAAAGAGGATCAGGTAAGGTATCCATATATTAAGTTCTCAAGTTCTTCATTTTTCTGCTGGGTAAGTAGCTTGCCTTGCAGCATAGATAAGACCTTTTAAAAGCTGTTATTGTAGTAAATGAGGGCTGTCAGTTATATAACTGGTATTTAAATATAAAACAGTATTAATGTGTTCAATCAAATATTAAATATGCATGGAAATACTCTTCTCTCCCCTTTTCTTTCTCCCATTTCTTTCACTTCTTTCTTGTCCTATTTTACTCTTCTATATTTCATAGACCCTGCATGTGGGATCCAGAGTCCAGCAGTATATGAGTTACAATTATTTGGGGGCAAATCTGGGAACCTAAAACACATGTCTAACATTGTTTTTATCAGAAAATGTTTTGAATTATCAAGGCTGAACTTTAATCAGATTTTAGTAATATAAATTAGTATTTGTGGTTAGGAATGGAGGCCTATTTGTACTTTCATTTTGAATAATTAAAGAGTAGTCAACAAAATGTGCTAAATACCAGCGTTATTACTAGCCAGGTAGAATTTTAAATTTGATAGTAGTGGTAAATTGGTTATTCATATATGTCTATATTAGTCAGTTTAACAATATAAGAATAACTTTCTTTATGCTCTTACTTATATTCAGAGGGTTTTTTCAATTTGACTTATTTGTGAAGGGTGGAGACTAAATAATCCATATTTTATCATTTTTATACAACAGAATCCAGGTCTGGTAGAAGAACAGACATGAAGCCATTCTTGGCTCCCCGCTCTGCAGCTGTGCCTCTTATTAACCCAGCTGGACTTGGACCTGGTGGGCCCGGGCATCTTCTTTTGAAACCCATCTCAGATGTTTTGCCCACATTTACACTTTTGCCAGTGTCACCTGACAACAGCGCTGGAGTTGTGTTGAAAGCCTCTTAAAACAATAGATGGTTCTCAAACCAGAAATGATATAGCACTTTTAAAAAAACCACGAACACTATGTATATATACTTTATCACAAAGTGGCCTTTTGGAAAAAGTCATGTATTTGTTTATAGTTGTTTTTTCTCTAAATTTAATAAAAATATTCTCAATGCTTTTTGAAATTACAGATGTCAGAGGAGCAAGTGTTTGCTATATAGTTTGCTTTTTTCTTTCTCTGATTTGACCTAATTTAACCTGGAAACATTTGATTTATCTTTTATGTTAATTTACAAAAATAAAAAAGACAAAAATACTAGAAGCTGTATATCAACTTTTTATTTTCTCTTTTGATTTTCAAGTTCATTTAAGCTAGAGACACGTGGTTTATCTTATAAAGATAATCAAGAAATTTACCCCAAAAAAGGAGAAAAATATACTAATAGTGGCTTCTCTGCATAGTGCTGAAAATTGATCTGAAGTATGATATTAATCATTTTTAGAGGACTTTGTGCAGATAGACCAAGGACAAGGTTGTCCCTGGGAGGTCATAGGTGCCCTGAGATAGAATGTGTATTTGGTTCTATGCAATTTTATCACGTATGTATTTTCATTTACCACCACCACAGTCAGGATACAAAATACTTCCAGCATAAGGACCCCTAGTGCTGCCCTTTTATAATCATAACCACCTTTCTCCCTACTGCCCTCCTTAATCCCTGACAACCACTAACTGTTCTCCATCTCTATAATTTTGTATTTCAAGAATGTTGTATGAATGGAATCATCTAGTATGTAACCTCTTGAGGTCAGCCTTTTTTCACTCAACATAATTCCCTTGAGATCCATTCCGGATCCCTTGAGTATCAGTACTTTGTTCCTTTTTAGTGCTGAGTACATAATACGTGGATATGTCATTTCATCTTAAGAGCTAAGGAATCTATTTAAAAGTATCTTAAAACTAAATGTTTCCTCACACAAGTACAACTTTCATATAAGTGTTAAATTGGACAGTTGCATCTACATAACTTTAATTAGCAATATCACTAAACATGCCACCTCCTGCCTCTGTCTGAGGTGTTGCTACAGTAGGCCAGGAGTCTTCTGTTCCCATCCCGGTGGTCACCAAGGGCAGTGAAATCGCTTTGACAGCACCAGCACCCAGTGTTTGGAACTTAAGAATCAGAGAGTATTTCTTTAATTTTTCTAAACCCATCATAAAAAATCCTGACTTGAAACTTACTTGTATCAGGATGTTCATATTTGTATTAGTTGTTGAAGCTGTACATTTACAAAGACATTTCTTGCAAATTTTGTAAATTTTGATATGCCTTTAAAATATAAACATTTGTATAGCAAGGAAAGGTGAAAATGAGACCAATCCAAATATGTAAATAGGCCTGGCTCTGGCCAGAGCTAAATTTGGTTGTTTGTAAATTTTGCTGTGATTAACTGTATACTTTCTAATGTACTTGGAAGACTGGAAGTCTTAGTTATGTATTGATGGATAAAACTTGTTTTTCTGAAAAATTTAGTGAGATAATGCTGCTTCAGAATGTCACCTGTCTCCTTAGCTAATTTTTTTCTATTGCCATTATTTAGTACACTTTAAAGGAAGTTGTCATAGGAGTTCTATATTAGAACTGTCAAACTGCCTCCTG
>NW_007729511.1:45560-66255 GCF_000696425.1 Galeopterus variegatus | reverse complement strand
TCACATAAGTGTTAAATTGGACAATTGCATCTACATAACTTTAATTAGCAATATCGCTAAACATGCCACCTCCTGCCTCTGTCTGAGGTGTTGGTACAGTAGGCCAGGAGTCTTCTGTTCCCATCCCAGTGGTCACTGAGGGCAGTGAAATCACTTCAACAGCACCAGCAACCAGTGTTTGGAACTTAAGAATCAGAGAGTATTTCTTTAATTTTTATAAACCCATCATAAAAAATCCTGATTTGAAGCTTCCTTGTATCAGGATGTTCATATTTGTATTAGTTGTTGAAGCTGTACATTTACAAAGACATTTCTTGCAAATTTTGTAAATTTTGATATGCCTTTAAAATATAAACATTTGTGTAGCAAGGAAAGGTTAAAATGAGACCAATCCAAATATGTAAATAGGCCTGGCTCTGGCCAGAGCTAAATTTGGTTGTTTGTAAATTTTGCTGTGATTAACTGTATACTTTCTAATGTACTTGGAAGACTGGACATCTTACTTATGTACTGATGGATAAAACTTGTTTTTCTGAAAAATTAAGTGAGATAATGCTGCTTCAGAATGTCACCTGTCTCCTTAGCTAATTTTTTCTATTGCCATTATTTAGTACACTTCAAAGGAAGTTGTCATAGGAGTTCTATATTGGAACTGTCAAACTGCCTTCTGTTGGTTTTAGCCATAATTATTTCTCTACGACATTACTATTAGGTTTTTATAAGCTCCTTACAAAGATACTTTCACTGTCTATCCTAAATTGTTTGCTACTTGCCATTGAAGTTTCACTTTAGTGTGGAGCAACCGAGATACTAGTTTTTAAGTTAAAAAAACAAAAAACAAAAAGACGTGGTTTTTCAGTTTGAAGAAATAGAACATGCAGAAAGTTTTCTTTTTTACTTTGAAAAGCTGCATGGTGGATATTTAAGTAGTACATCATCATATTTGAAATCCCTTTTGTGCTATTTTAATGATTTTCTTCCCTACCAGAACAGCCTGTCCTCCCTCACCTGCAGTTTAACATAAGTTTGAAGGCTGTTGTGGGTGGATTGCATATCTAAGCACCGCAGAGTGTGATATTACATGGCTGCTATTTAAATGAGTACGTGACCTTGTCCTAAAGCTGCAGTACCTAATGTTTTCATTGTACCATTGAAACTGTAGCTGACTGGTATGTATACTAAGTGTTCATTGATCTAAACCAGACATAACTCATCAACTTTTCTGAAACTAAGTTGTGTCAGAGATGAACCATCTGCTCAAGGAATCGTCTTAGTAACCAATGATGAAGCATATAATTCTAATGTTAGCAATAAGACATTGCTAACAATGTTTACTGTAATATTTTAACTACAGTAATTTTACTGTTTATTTCTCTATAAACTTAGTAGAACTTGTAGTTGAATTCTGTCTTAGTTGCCACAGTTTTTCACAACATTCCTAATGGTTTTCAACTTCTGTACTATAGTAGAAAATTCATTCAGCTATTGAATTTGATTTTATTATAATACTGTATCATATGGTTGTTTGAGTTTTAGTTCCTGCCATTCTTGATTTAGAAAAAAAGGAAAGAAAAAAAAAAAACTAGATGACAAAACCATAGAAAAGAAGGATTGGCTTTCTTGCAACTGGCCAATTAAAACATTAAATATCCCTCCAAATAAAGCCTTCAGTTTCTTTTACCTTTTTATTTGAAAGGGACAAAAGACTTATAATAATACTTATCTAACTGATAGGTGGGGAAAAAATAAGCTATGTTTTCAGGGACAGGGGAGCCATAAGACTTAGTGCTATTATGCATCAAATTTTAAAGCATTTGAATTTGATTCTTAAAGCTAATGAAGTTTTTAATGTATCAAAGTATTTAAAATGTCTTCCATCAAAAAATATGTCTTTAATTTGTAAATATCAAGTGTAGGTGGAAAAAAAATTATGCATTTAATGCTCTGACCATTTGTGATTATTTGCCAGTCTTTACTTTTTAACTTATTAAGGTTCTTCTATTTAAAATTGATAAATTGTCTTTTGATATTTAGAGAAATATCTAAATGTTAGAAATGTCCAACCTAACCTTAATATTAGGTTGCATTTTATAGTGCTAAAGTCAATGCATTTTTGAATTTCTCAGAAGCACTGCAAGGCAAAAAAAAAAAAAGATACTCCAAATAAAAATGATATATGTAAGTTGGCAATGTCTTTATCCACAATAATTTTTTTTTTTTTAGCAAACAGCTGCTGACTTTTTCTTTAGAAGGGGAAGAAATGAGTTACATATGTTGTTTATAGCAGCAGTAGATGAACTACTGAAGCTAATGTATTTAAGTGTTCACTGGAGATCTGCTGTTAGAGTATTATTTGAACCTTGAAAATTTTAAGTATGTACAATTTAAAAGATGCTCAAGGCTATGTATGAAAAGAGGACCTAAGAGGTTTTAGCTGGCCCTTTTTTTCTTTTTCATTAGAGGATATTATGAATCACTGGCTTCTCGGTCTTTCAGCAGCATAATCAGTATGTCTGTTTTTTCTTAGATGTGGAACTTCTAATTCATATGATGGCAGTATTGTAAGGAACATGAGTTTTAAAGTTGACAACTGGATTGGAGTACTGATGTTGATCCTTTCTGTGTGACCTTTCACAAATTTACTCTGACTATAGGCCTCATTTTTCTCATGTCTGAAATGAGGTAACACCTGCCTAGTAAACCTCATAGGATTGTAAGGATCAAATGATACATTCATTCATAATACATATTAAATGGATAAATGTACCAATTGTGGAAATGCTTTCTAAAGTCCATAGGTTTATACAGATGTTAGAAGTTGTGATTATTACTGCAAAAGAGTGGATAAGATTGTCAGGGGTGGGGATGTTACTGAAGCCGAGTGTTATTTCCAAAGGATAAGGAGAGGTCAAAAGCATGGAGTGCTTGCTGCTGAGAGGGCTGGCTAGAAAAGTTTTAAGAAGACATGGATTGAGGGACTAGAAGGTGGTTGTTGGCTTTGATTACAGCAGTGTTGGTGGCATAGTAGGAGCAAAGGCCATACTGTTGAGGGCAAGTGGACATAGGGTCTGATGCTTGAGAAATTCACAGTCAAATGGGAGAGACAGACACATGTCCAGATTACTGAAGTGTAAGAAGTGCTCGTGGGGACACATGCCAAGTGCTAGGTGGCCCTGACTTGGGCCTCATGGACAGATGGGAGGAGGGGCAGTGGTTGTTCAACCTCTCTTGAAGGAAGTAATGACCCAATCAGAACAACAGAAAATAAAAGTGTTTTTAAAAAGAAACAGTGGGGGCCGTGGGCCAGTGCAACCAGGCTTCCCATTAAAGTGGGTTACCAGTGCTCCTTTCTTCATCACTCCAAAGGCTCCTGTTGCCATATAGCGATGTCACTGGACACAATGCTAATAAATTAAGGTAGCTTTTAAAAATCAAAAAGAAAACAAGAAGTTTGACAATAAATCTTAATACTAGTCAGTAATTCTCATATGAAGATGGTGCTATTAAATGCTTTAATTAGCCTTAGTTGGCTTAGTGACATATTGAAGATACTTTAAAACTCTTAACATTATTGGTTTTTGCTGACTAGTATCAGTATTTAAAATTATTTATTTTTAATTTGTTTTTTTTTTCTAGCTTCATTGAGGTATAATTTACAAGTAAAGTATACATTCAAAGGCACAACGTGGTGGTTTCATGTATATATGTATATACTCATGTATGATTATCTGAATCAAATTAACACATCAATCATCTCACATAGTTTTGTGTGTGTGTGTGTGTGTGTGTGTGTGTGTGTTGAGGATACTTAAGATCTAATATCTAAGCAAATTTCAAGAATGCAGTATAGTATTATCTATAGTCACCATGATCTATATCAGATTCCCAGAACCTACAGAGCTTATTCGTCTTGTAATGAAAAGTTTGTATCATTTGACCAACATTTCCCTATTTACCCATCCCCTAACCTCTGGAAACCATCATTCTACTCTCTGTTTCTATGAGTTCAACTTTTTTTGATTCTACATATAAATGATTTGTCTTTTTGTGTCTGGCTTATTTTACTCAGCATAATGTCTTCTAGTTTCATCCATATTGTTGCAAATGTTAGAATTTCCTTATTTTTTATGGCTGAATAATATACCAGTCTCTGTGTGTGTGTGTTTTACATTTTCTTTATCCATTCATCCATCAGCTGACACAGGTTGTTTCCTTATCTTGGCTATTGTGAACAATGATGCAATGAACATGGGGGTGCAGATGTCTTCAAAGAACTGATTTTTTTTTTTTTTGGATACATATCCAGTGGATTAGTGGATCATATAGTAGTTCTATTCTTAACTTTTTGAAGTACTTTCATACTGCTTTCAAATATTATCAGTTTTTAAGGTTGAAAGAATTATTGTATCTTTAATTTACTACACTGAGTGGTAGATAAAATATTGATAATCATTACTAGGAGATACTCTCAAGTAATGCAGCAGAGGTAGACTTCTCATCTCTCTCTACTTTTTCAAGGTAGTTACAAGGATATAGATAGCAAAAATAACCTCTAAGATTGTAATTTACAGATTATTAAGTAATGAGAATTCATAAACTAGAAGAAATTAGGTGAAGTAATATCAAAGAATTTAATATATGAAGCATATAAAATTAGGCTCTGAAGACAACTTGATTCATCCAATGGCCATCTTCATAAATTACCTGAACATGTCCTTCCCATCCAAGACTTGTGTATGTAGCAGAATTTTCACTAAATGATTGGGGCCACATAATGGGGTCACTTCACATATCACACAACTTCACAAAATGTGAAAACGTGGATTCCTCCTGCCTCCAGGGAGATCTTACCATCTGGAATACCTTATGTAACATTCCAGCTTCTTGCCGTCTAGATGGCTCTCTTTTATTCAGGTTTATCGAAGTAGAATATACATACAATAAAATCTTCCCCTTTTAAGTACACAGTCCATTGATTTTTAAAGTATTTTCTTTCACTCTACTTTTATTGGGCATTGAATATCAGATTTAATAACTTTTAGAAAAAGTGTACAATTATAATAGTAATCCCTTACATTTGAATAATCCCACACACCTTATAAAGCACATCAATGTATTTTGTTTCTTTAGGATTTTGGTCATAGAAACCCTTACATTATCTTGTCAAATTGATTGCTTTAACATTTTATAATGACCTTTTTTTGTCCCTTTTTACAGTTATTGATTTAAAGTCTGTTTTATCTGATATAAATATGGCTACTCCTGCTCACTGTTGATTTTCTTTTCCATGGAATATCTTTTATTGGCCCTTTGTTTTCAGTCTATGTTTGTCTTTAGCAGTTAGGTAGTCTCTTGTAGACAGCATATCTTTGGATCTTGTTTGTTCATTCATTTAGCCACTCTGTATCTTTTAATTGGAGGATCTAATCCATTTGCATTCAAGGTTATTACTGATATGTGAGAATTTATTCATGCCACTTTGTTGTTTTCTGGTTGTTTTGTAGATCCTTAGTTTCTTTCTTTTTCTCCTGTTAGTTACCTCTGTGGTTTAGTGGTATTCTGTGGTGCTAAGCTTTGTTTTCTTTCTTTTTCTCATTTGTGTATGTATTATAATTCAATTTTTCATGGTTATATTGGAGCTAATGTAAATATCCTTTTATTTATAATAAACTATTTTAAGCTGATAGCAACTCAACTTTAATCACATAAATATACTCTGTACTCAACCTCCCATCTCCCATAATTTATATTTTTGTTGCCTGAATTTATATTTGTAACTATTGTATGTTCCTTGACCATTACTGTAGCTATAGTTATTTTTTGATCATTTTGACTTTAAATCTTCATACTAGAGGACTGAAGGATTTACATACCACTCTTACCTTACCAGGTGTTTCTGAGTTTCAATTGCGAATTTACCTCTACAGGTGAGTTTTGTACTTTTTCATGTTTTTATGATAGCAGTTTTTGTCTTTTCATTTCAGTTGTAATACTCCCTTGAGCATTTCTTGTAAGGTGGATCTAGTAGTGATGAATTCCCTTACTTTGAACTTATCGGGAAGGTCTTTATTTCTCCCTCATTTCTGAAGGATAGCTTTTCTGAATAAAGTATTGTTGGCTGACAGTTTTTCTTTTCTTTCAGCACTATGAATATAAAATCCCATTTTCTCCTAGCCTGCAAGCTTTCTGTTGAAAAATCTGCTTACATTCTAAAGGGAATCACCCCTATGTGACTTGACACTTTTCTCTTGCAGATTTTAGAATTTTTACTTTGTCTTTTACTTTTGACAGTTTGATTATGATGTTCCTCACAGAGGATCTTTTTGGGTTGAGTCTAATTGAGGGCCTGTAAGCTTCCTGAATCTGAATGTCCACCTCTCTCCCAATATTCAAAAAGTTTACTTCTATTATTTCATCAAATAGGGTTTCTAGCCTTTCTATATCTCTTCTTACCCTGGGGCACCTATTACTCAAACATTTGTTTACTTGTGTTCCATAAGTCTTGTAGGCTTTCTTCATTCTTTTTCATTCTCATTTCTTTTCTTCTCTCTGATTGGACCATTTTAAAAGATCTGTCTTCAAGTTCAAGAAATTGATTCTTCTGCTTGATCTAGTCTGTTGTTGAAGTTATCGCTTGTAATTTTTATTTCATTCACTGAATTCTTCAGCTTTTTGATTCTTTTTTATGATATCTACCTCTTAGTAAAATTTCTCATTCAGATCATGAATTGTTTGTCTGTGTTCTCTTGTATTTCATTGAGTTTTCCTAAGATTGCTAATTGAAATTCCTTTACAGGAATTTTGTAAGTGTCCTTTACTTTGGCATCTGTACCTGAACAGTTATTGTGTTCCTTTGTCAGTATGATGTCTTCTTTCTTTCCTTCCTTCCTTCTTTCTTTCTTTCTTTCTTTCTTTCTTTCTTTCTTTCTTTCTTTCTTTCTTTCTTTCTTTCTTTCTTTCTTTCTTTCTTTCTTTCTTTCTTTCTTCTTTTCTTTCTTTCTTTCTTTTCATGTTTCCTGTCTCTACACTGGTATCCATGCATCTAATGGAGTAGTTGCTTTTCCAATTTAGTACATTACCTAGAAATGAGTTTTTCTTGTATGTGAATTCTAGGTTGTCCTTTGGATATTTTGCATTGGCTTTGGTTTGGGGTGGACTCAGTAGTCTCTGTGCAGTATTTTTGGTTGTAATCCTCTTCAGCAATGTCTGCAAATGCCTCAGTGGTGTAGGGCACAGGAATTTGTGTCATCTCTGGCTCTGTTTTTCTGGATCAGAGACTACAGGCTGGTTGTTGGGCCAGGCATGAGTGGGCAATGAGGGCCTTCTGGCTGTTTGGTGATATCTCTTAGGCACAGAGTCACTGCCTGACCAGCTCTCAGGCCAGGTGTGAGCATTTAGCTCTGATGTCTCTCCCAGGGGCTGGTGCACCACCTGACCAGATTTTGGGCTGGAAACAGGTGAGCCTGGGTGCAAGGTGGGGGGATGAAGTGGCTTTGCAAAGGCCTGTCAGAGGAGTGAAGGCCACTGACTGGGTAGAAGCTGGTGTGTGTGGGCACAGTAGGATCAGGTGGCTCTATGGAGGCCTGCCAGAGGAAGTGAAGCCACCACTTGATTCACTGTTTTGAGGCCGAGGCCTGTAAGGGTGCAGCAGGGCCCAGAAATTTTTTAGAAGTTAAAGACTTGTTGGAGGCAAACCCACTGCTTGGTCTGCTATCTGGCAAGAAGTAAGCATGCACTGATGCAATTGGGCCTGGCAGCTCTGCGCAGGCCTGCCAGGGTGCAGCAGGGCCCTACAACTCTGTGAAGGGCTACCAGATCAACTGTTGAGCATAGACCAAGACTGCAAGTGTGTATTCAGGGACAACAGCTCTGTAGAGGCCTGCCAGGGAGGGCAAAGCCACTGCTTGATTGCTATCAGTCCGGGAGCAGATGTTCACTGGTGCACAGGGCCCTTTGGCTCTGTGGAAGGCTGCTGGGGGAAGGCAGAGGTACCATCAGACTGGCTGTCAGCCTGGCATGGACTCCTCTGGGCTCAGCCGACCAACCGGTTGTGCATGGTAGATGTATGCAAATGTGGCAGACCAGCCACTTATAAGTGGGTTCTCCCTTGAGCAGGTCTGCCTGTTCTCCTGGAGGAGATGGGGTGCCACATGGATTCAGATGCTGAGATCTCAGTCTTTGTGTCTGACCTAGGCTCCAGGCAGCTGGGCTTGTGGCTCTGCCAGCTCTCATGTGAACATAGTAGAATGAATGTGGGATCTCTGGATGGAGGGATTCAGTTTCTACCAACACCCAGCACAGGATGCACTCAAGCGCAGGTTCTTCAAGATGGTACTGTGCTGCAGCCACTTAGGTTGGGAGGGTGATGGTTGCTCTACCTGAACTTCTACTATAAGGCTGTACAGCAGCACAAACTTCCAGCTATTTTTCAAACTGGGTTTGAGAGTCTGTGAAGACTGGGGGACTCTCTTATGGCAGGTACTGTTAGCATTTGTGGTGGCATTGGAAACAGCTGGAGCTTTCCAGCTTACCTTGTCTTCACCTGACTCTGAGCCAGTTTCTGCAGGGAGAGAACAAGGCAGAGGCAGGATGTCTTGCTCTGCTCTCGATGGTGCTATCTTGGTCTTCCATGCTCCAAAAGATTTTGTCACTCCCCTGGTGTTCTGCAGCATATTTCTTTAGTCATTTAGGTCAAAACATAGTTGTTTATTTGCTATTTTGGTCTCTTTTTGTGGAAGGGGATGAGCACTAGTCAACTGTAGTCTGCCATCTTGCTCTACCCTCCCCAAATACATTCCACATTAACTTTTATTTCCACAAATCTTTTGAAGTATCCACATATTAGCTAGAAACAATGTAACAATTTTTAAATGTTTATTAATTTAGTGAACTCATGATATGCTTTTTAAATGATCAATACACATTTTTATGTTCTGTTTTGTTTTTAATTGACACATAATAATTGTACATATTTATGGGGTAGAGTGTGATGTTTTCATACATGTATACATTGTGTAATCCATCACCTCGAGCACTTGCCATCACCTCAAGCACTTGCCATATTTTGTGGTAGGCATATTCAAAATACTCTCTTCTAGCTATTTTGAAATATATTTATGCCAAGTAGCTGATTAGTGTATGTAGACTAGCAATCACATCTAATTTCACTTGTTTATATATTTTGACAAAGTTTCTGACAAGACATATAGGAAATTATTGATAAAAATGTTTTGGAAATATTAAATAGGTTTGATAAAAGGTTTTTTGAGTTTTGGTAGTAGTCTTCTGAGTAATAGTTTGAAAGCTCTTCAAAGATTATTTCAGCACTTTTGCCAGGCTGTACTTGGTCTTGAATTTTAGAGATGTCAGGAAGACACAATTAAAGAACTCAAATTAATAAGGCAAAGATATATAGTTTGGTCTTTATGTTTTCTTCTCATTTCTTAAAGTGTTAGCCTTCCTTCTCCCCCAAAATTAGACTACCTGACAAATTATCCTCCAGATTTGACCCTTAGCATGGTTAAGAATTGTAAAAGAAATTCCACGTAACAAAAGACAGCCCTTTCCCTTCTCTGTAAGAAAAGCTCAAAGCATTTTTCTCAGTGATAGTTTAACTATTGACCCCCTACTATCTTAGTACGATAGTATGGCATCATGCTGAGGGCATTTCTGAGGAACTGTTCTAACCAGGACAACTCCTTGAAGAGCATTATTTCACACTTTGGGGTTTATGCTCCCAATGGCCCCAGTCAAGGGAAGCAAGTCACATTCGTCTTTTGTTTCCACAAAGGACCTATTTGCTCTAAAATGAGGGGTCCATCCCCTGATACAATGAATAATGAGTTTCTCCTGGCTAAGCAGAAGTATTTTTAGTTGACTCAGAGTGCTCTCTTCTGTAGCAATGATAATCATAATTACTTTCATACTGTGCTTTCCTAATATGATATAGTAGATTTTACTGTATGTTGTAGGCAGCCATGTACTTTGGTGATTTCAAGGAGATCAAACCCAGAGACCAGATCAGTCCACATGTGATAAGGGCATAGATTGTGAAGGCAATATACAGGGAAGGTGGAGAAACACAGGAAGGACAGAAGTAAAAGGAGTTGTTCGAGTACTGCCTAAGCACTAGGTAAGAGTATAAAAGAAGTAATATGATAAGAATCAGAAGCAATGGCCAGTGATACTGGGATTTGGAAAAGAGACAACTTTTTCCTCCCTACTGCCTGATTTCCCAGACTGGAGAGAATAATTTTTCCACAGCCCATAAAATAAACTTCTTATAATGCTTTTATTTCCTGCACTTTCAGTAAGAAGAATATAAAACCATAAAATTTCTACCTTTTCCCTACTTGCATCTGGTATTTTTACTGGTTTTTTTTTTTTTTTGTCCTTTCTAACCTCTCTCTACAGAATGCTGAAAGATGGGTCATGGAATAGATAAAGATATCCCACAGATGCCACTTTGTTTTAATTAATATAATGTTATTAAGGCAACTGTATAAGGAAGAGGAAAATTATATCTGTATCAGAGGAAGTAACTACAAAATTTGGGTCTGTAAATCTCATGGTGTATTTTTTTCATTCTGGGGAAATTTTTAAAAAACTCCTGGAAAATTTGCATCACCCCTAAAATAACAATGACCTCTAAGTAGTCTTCATGATTGACTATTTGACTATTGCTATTTTTTAACCGAGCCATAGCTTTAACATATTTCCTTTTTAAAAAATGTACTGAGTCATTATCCTGGATGATTTCTGAGTTGTATAATGTCTAGATTAGTGTAGCAACTGGTTAATGATTATTTACATTATCAATACCATTAAGAGTTATAAATCAGTCTGAATCAGTCTAACAGCCTTGGGGCCAAACCGAATGTTCTTAACTTTGCCTCTGAAACTCAGTCAGTTAGCTCCAGACATCTTTTTCAACAGTTGCATTTATAGAACACGAGCAATTAAACCTCCCCCCAAGAGAAGTAACCACAAGTGACATTCTTTCTTCTTGTGCCACAGCTGATCAGGACGTGTGGAAAAAGAATTGACCATTGAAAGAGAGGAAGTAGAAGGGATGTAGCAAAGTTGGAAGAGACAAAGAATTCAGAGAGAAAAATGTATACTTAAATGGTGGGTTGATATATCTTGTCACAATAACTATACAACAGAAGAAAGTATTATTCTTTCCTATAAACATTTGAAAACCCATAGGAGAAAAAGAATCACCTGAGAGTCATAACTATTTGTAAAATGTACTTTATTTTTTGACAAAAAAGTAACGTAAGATTCAGTAGGTACAATATATTAAATAACAAGCAGCCATTTAATGGTTTCATTAAATATTCAGAATTCTTCTTTAAATTGGAGAATAAAAAGTATGTAGAAATTATGACTTATGTTCAGAATTTAAATACTGTCTAAGTTATTGTCTGAGACAGGAATCATGTAGAAACTGACTTCCGGGCCTGTGCTTAGGATTCTTAGTTCTGTGACATCTACACTTTCAGCTCTAAGCCCTGTAATCGGGTTCTTCTCCATTTTCCTACCCCTCAGACCCTTCCTTCCATCTTTACTCTAAATTTTTTTCGCTGACTTCCGGGCCTGTGCTTAGGATTCTTAGTTCTGTGACATCTACACTTTCAGCTCTAAGCCCTGTAATCAGGTTCTTCTCCATTTTCCTACCCCTCAGACCCTTCCTTCCATCTTTACTCTAAATTTTTTTCTTCCTTTCTCTAAAACTTTCTCTTTTCAAATTCATTTATATTCACACATCCTTTAGAAGGCATTCTATCACTGTTCTCCCAGATTTTCAGGTTTGTTCATACCATGAACACACATAAGTTGATGTTCATGTGTCTGTGTGTCTTTTTGTTGGTATGTATTTATATTTTATCTTTCAGTTTAGGCATAAGCTTTGATCACAAGTAAACAAATCAGAAGATAAGGTTCTTTCTTTAGGCATATCTAATTGGAGCTAAATATTTTTCACCCTATGTAAACATTTTGAAATCATGACTAAATTTGATATTCTTCATCATATGTAAGATATTGGGATTGCAGTTACTATGCTGTCTAAAATCACATAAGTAAAAGTAGCCTGAAAATGCTAAAAAGAAAACTAAAGTTACTTATTTGTTAACAGAGATTATTTATTTCATGGAAATTATTTTACCAAGCTAGGTTAGGAATTCTTCTATTACCATTTACTTAGATGTCACTTGAGGATGAATGAGGAGAACTTGATTCTTAGAAGTTATTTTTTCTATAAGAAGGCAATATCCAGATGAACTATAAAATTTTTATTTTGCATTTCTTTTTGTAACTTTTTATTATGTTAAATTTTCAAACTTGCAGAAGAGTTGCAAAAAGAGGTACAAAGAACTACCATTTACCCTTTAACCAGATTTAAAGTTAGTTAACATTTTTCCCTTAAAATATTTGTTCTATCATCTGTCTGTCTATCTGTCTGTCTATCTATCTATCTATCTATCTACCTACCTACCTAGCCATCATTTATCATTTTCTGGACCATCTGGACATTCTGTGCTCCTTTACTTCAGAATACTTCAGTGTTTCTTATCTAAGAAAAAGAATGTATTTTATATAATTCCTGTACAGTTACCAAAACCAGCAAATTTAATGGGAGTGCAATACTATTATCTAATCCATAGCCTATATTTGAATTTCTCCAGTTGTTTCAATAATGTTGTTAATAGTCATTTTTTCAAATTCAGGATCACACTTTTAAATAACATGTCTCATTGGTCTCTTTTAATCTGGATCAGTTCTTCAACTTCTATTTGTTTTCATTGAACTTGATATATTTGAAGAGTATAGGCAAGCTATTTTGTCTCAATTTGAGTTTGTCTCATGTTTCTTCATTATGTGAATTAGGCTGTGTATTTTTGGCAGGAACATCATTAAAATGACATCATGTCCTGTTCAGAGCATTGTACTAGCAGGCACATGATGTTGGCTTGTCCCAACCTTGGTGATGTTAACACTGGTCATGTGGTTATGGTGGTGTCCACACGGTGTTTCTACTGTAAAGTTTACTACTTTTCACTTTGTAATTAACAAGTGATTTATGGGGAGATTATTTTAGACTATGTAAACATCCTGTTCCTCATCAAATTTCCATCCATTAGTTTTTGTAACCATTTATGCTTTTCTAACTCCATTGTCCTTTGTCTACGTATTAATTAGGCATCTCCTATAGGAAACAGCTTTGTCTTCTTCATTTCTTTATTCTTTCATTATTTATATCAGTTTGAACTTGAGGGTTCTTCTTCTGTTCAATTCATTACTAGCATAGTTTCTCTTAATGATAAAATTATCCTAGAATTGAACAGTGGTCGTCTCTTCAAACTGACTTTCTTTTCTTTTTCCTGGGTGGCTATGCTTCTTGAAGCACTTCCTTACTTTTTTGTTTACATTTTTTTCTCAGGTAACAGAAAATGGATGAAGATGGAAAACATCAATGCTAGTTCTAAGGGATACTTTATCCTACTAGGTTTTTCTAATTGGCCTCATCTAGAAGTGGTGCTCTTTGTGGTTATTTTGATATTCTACTTGATGACACTCATAGGTAACCTGTTCATCATCATCCTGTCATACCTGGACTCCCATCTCCACACTCCCATGTACTTTTTCCTCTCAAACCTGTCTTTTCTGGATCTCTGCTACACCACCAGCTCCATCCCTCAGTTGCTGGTCAACCTCTGGGGTCCGGAGAAGACCATCTCTTATGCTGGTTGCATGATTCAACTTTACTTTGCCCTTGCACTGGGAACCACAGAGTGTGTCTTACTGGTAGTGATGTCCTATGACCGTTATGCAGCTGTGTGTAGACCTTTGCATTACACTGTCCTCATGCACCCTCGCTTCTGCCGCCTGTTGGCTGTGGCTTCTTGGCTAAGTGGTTTTACCAACTCAGCACTTCATTCCTCCTTTACCTTCTTGGTACCCTTGTGTGGACATCACAGAGTGGATCACTTCTTCTGTGAAGTTCCAGCACTGCTGCAATTGTCATGTGTTGATACCCATGCTAATGAGCTGACCCTCTTGGTCACAAGTTCTGTTTTTGTTCTCATACCACTTATTCTCATTCTCACTTCTTATGGTGCCATTGCCCGGGCTGTACTGAGGATGCAATCAACCACTGGACTTCAGAAGGTCTTTGGGACATGTGGAGCCCATCTTATGGTTGTATCCCTGTTTTTCATTCCAGTCCTGTGCATATATCTCCAGCCACCATCAGGAAATTCTCAAGATCGAGGAAAGTTTATCGCCCTCTTTTATACTGTTGTCACACCTAGCCTCAACCCTCTAATCTACACCCTCAGAAATAAAGATGTAAGAGGGGCAGTAAAGAGACTGATGGGGCAAGATTGAGCCTGTATACTTGTGACATTAACAGTGTAATGGAGCATGTCTTCACCAATCGTTCACCCATCCATCCATTCATCAACCACTCTTTCATTCACTCACTCTCTCAGCATGTACTGAATATGTCCTCTTACAACATCACACAGTTCTTGATCCAGGGGTAAAACATGACCTTCCTAAATACCATTCACTCATGGAGGAAAAAAAAGCCATGTAAAATGAAGATTGAACATCAATGATAAACATTTTTGTGGCATAAATATAACGAGTCCAAGGTATCCTTTGCTTCATTGAATATAAGGCATCAGACTTGTTGCAAATATTGATAAAAGAGCAATTTATAATTCCTATGGAAAGATGGTATTTTCAATAAAAACATCTGAAAATTGTGTTTCTCAGTTTTTAAAAATATGTATTGAATCATATTGATTTTACATATTTGTGGGGGACAGAGTTATATTCAATACATGCATACAGTGTGTGATGATCAAATCAGGGTAATTAACATATTCATCATTTCCTTGTGATGTGGACATTTGGTATCTTCTCTTCTAGCCATTTGATAACATGCAGTACATAATTGTTAACTATAGATGCCTAGCTTGACTGTAAAATAGAAATTATCTTTCCTTTCTAGCTGTTTTGTGCCCATGAACCAGTCTCTCACTGTTGCCCCTTGTATGTCTTTAATCTTTTGTTTTTAGGTAGAATACTTTTGTCTTCTATCTTTAGTTTAGTTAAAGATATAGTGAATACCTTAATATTTTTCTCCAACACTGCTATTCTTTGTTGTATAGTAAATTCTGAGAGGGGTTTGGTCCATATTGTTTCATATCCCATTATCAATAGTAAGAAAACATGTTTTATGAATTGTAGCAAGAAAGGCTCTAGATTAAGGCAGCAGAAGTAAGCATCTCTCTCTCTCACTCTCTCTCTCTTTTGTAAAGCAGTGAGAAATGTATAGGTGGTAAAATAACTTGTAAAGTTGGGATATATAGATTGTAAAGCAACTGTCATCTCGGGCTAGGTATAATTTGGTGAAGTAAGAAGCACCTACATAACTTAAAAAGCTATAGAGAAATATTTGAGACAGGTAGAGAACTAGGCTCTGAAAATGACTTAAAGCCAATGGATTTTAAAAGAATTACTAGAAAATCTACTGGAAAAATACTGTGTTAAAAGCTGTTGTATGGGAAATTTTAGCTTATTTTTCTTTTTAAGCTTGATCTAATTTGAATATTTGTGGTTAATAAGTACATCATGAAAGTCAACTCGTGTATTTTTCATATAAAAATGTATTTAAAAAATAGTTTTGGGCCAGCCCTGTGGCTTACTCGGGAGAGCGCAGTGTTGATAGCGCCGAGGCCACAGGTTTGGATCCTATATAGGGATGTCCCATGCGCTTGCTGGCTGAGCGTGGTGCGGACGACTCCCAACCAAGGATTGCGATCCCCTTACTGGTCAAAAAAAAAATAGTTTTGTTACCTATATTATCGTCAACTAACTACATCTGAAATAAGTAAGTCTACTTGGTATATAACATTTTAAACTAGCAGTTGTATTCAACTGGAGTGGAATAACATCCAAAGCATAATTCAGTATAGAGTAACATCTTGGCAGCACCTGAATTTGCTTATTACTCAAATGTGAGCTGTAGTTTGTGGGGACTTTAAGATTTAGATATAATTGATTCAAACACTATTTCCTAAATTATTAAAATAAAAACACATTGCAAAAGTTCCCCTCAATTTCCTGTGTGGCTTGCAATGACATTGATGCTGCTGACTTTGAGTTTTTTCAGTGTCTATGACTCTTTATCTCCAACTAGGCGTCAACAATACAATAACCTACTATCCAAGAAATGAATAACCCAGAATTATGTATAGAAAATAACTTTCAGTAACTAATAGGGACCACAGTTTGAGTTTAAAAACTAAATAAAAAAAAAAATAAAAAAAATAAAAACCCCAAAACAACAACTACAACAACAACGAAAAAAACACCACATAGTTTACTTCTGGTTTTGGACACTTTAAAAAAAATAAAAAAAAATAAAAACCCCAAAACAACAACAACTACAACAACAACGAAAAAAACACCACATAGTTTACTTCTGGTTTTGGACACTTCATGTAATATTGTAACATCCTGGTCTCTCACTATCTACTTTTTTCCCCACCATCTTAATTAAGCTATAATTGACAAAAATTGCATATATTTATGATATACAATGTGATGTTTTGATATATACATATACTATGAAATTACTTATTCAAGCCAATTAACATATCCATCCCCTCACATACTTATTGTTTGTGTGTGTGGTGAGAACATATAAAATCTATTCTCCTCAATCTGCAAGTATACAGTACAGTATTATTAATTATATTCACCATGTTGTTGTACAATAGATATTTTACATTTATTTCTCTTATCTAACTGAAGCTTTGTATCCTTTGACAAACCCCATTTCACTTATTTCTCCCCATCCTCAGCCCTGTGCAACCACCATTCTACTACTCCTTACTTCTCTGAGTTCACCTTTTTTAGATTCTACATTTAAGTGAGATTATGCAGTATTTGTCTTTCTGTGTCTGACTTATTTCACTTAGTAGAATGCCCTCTAGGTTCTCCATATTTGCATAAATGTCAGGATTTCCTTCTTTCTTAAGGCTGAATAATATCCTATTGTACATATATACACCACACTTTCTTGATCCATTCACCTGTAGATGGACACATAGTTTGATTTCATATCTTGGCTATTATAAATAATGCTTCTATGAACATGGGAGTTCATATATATCTTTGGCATACTGATTTCAATTTCTTTGGACATATTTTCTTTGGACATATTTCCTGTAGTGGGAGTGTTGAATCATAACATAGTTCTATTTTAAATTTTTTGAAAAATGTACATAGTGGTTTTTATAACAAGTGTATCAATTTACATTTTTAATGACTGTACAAGGGTTCTCTTTTATTTACATCTTTGTCAGTACTGGTTATCTTTAGTTTTTTTCATAAAAGACATTATAACAGGTGTGAGGTGATATCTACTGGGGAGACCTTGGACCCTGAGTCCACTGGGAACTGGGGCTCTGGGGACAAGTCTGGAGCCTGGAGCTAACCTGGTCCTGGGGGTGGACCTGCAACCTGGTTCCTTGGGGGATGAGGGAGTGTGGTGCTGGGGTCTGCAGCAAAGTCAGGTACTAACTTTAATCTCTTTCTGCAATGTGGGGGAGGGAGTGTATCTCTGTTTATATGCTCTGGGGGCTTGGGGGAAGGGTGATGGAGGTAAGTTGAAACTGTCCTTCTACCCTCTTCAAAGTGTCTTTTCTTATTTCTGTGCTATACCAGGTATTGTGATATCACACCAGAATTCCTTAGTTCTTGTGAGGGTTTTTGTTTTTCATTTTTTATTTTTTGTACATGACTAGTTGTTCAAATTGATGTTTCTGCTGCAGGGTGGAAAAATGGTTGGTGCAATGAGCACTGCAAAGTCCTGTTCCACCATCTTGCTGACATCACTCCTACTCACTCTCCAAATTTTTTTTCAACTTTTTAATTTCCTGTGCACTTTTGTCCATTTTCTGCTTGCAAAACATAAATTCTTTTTTCCATGTATAGATTTTTTTCTTTGGGGATGCTATAATTATGGCTTATGTAATATTGAATGCTAGGCACAGAATATGGACAATAGATTTTTAGCTCTGGAAGCTCATTCTTGTGGCCAAGAACACTCAAAGCAAAGTAGAAGCTCTGATCCTCCCATTGATTGCCAGATCTCAAGCCAACATTTGGGAATTGGCATTTACACAGTACACATGAACTTGTGCCAAAAGTAACCTTACTATAAAACTAACAATGAGATCAGCCTTTTTCCAGATAAGAATGGAGGCTAACCGCACTGAAGCACCAGCTTCTTTCATCCTGTAATTTTCTCTTCCCCGTCCAGACTGATATCTCCCAATATTTGTGCACTTCATCTTATAGTTAGTCCTGTGCAGCATATTCCTTATATACCTTCTCAATTACCTCTTCCTGTTGTAACTTGGTAGTACAGGATTATTGGCCCAAATACTATATGTCATCCAGGTAATCCCAGAAAATAGCCCTGGCGTCCAGCCCAGATCTACTCAGTCTCTGCTGTTTTATGTGACTTCAGGTTTACGTCTTCCATCTCTGTTTTACAAATGTGGGGCTGGAAAGGTAATTGAAGATCATGCATTATGATAACATCACGTGATTTCAAACATTAAGTCTACTCAGTCTCTGCTGTTTTATGTGACTTCAGGTTTACATCTTCCATCTCTGTTTTACAAATGCGGGGCTGGAAAGGTAATTGAAGATCATGCATTATGATAACATCACGTGATTTCAAACATTAAAAGCTTGCTAAGACACACCACCATATGCCAATATAATTCAACAACCACAAAAAACTTACAGAGGAGTTGTAAAACTAGTACAAAGACTTACTATGGACCTTCACCAGATTTCACAAATTTAACATTTTAACGAGGGTACTTTATCATTCTATGATAATGTAGTATTAATATGCTTTTAACATTTTTCTAAAATATTACAAAATATAATGTACATCTCCCCCTATTAGGTCCTGGGAGTATTTTCTAAAGAAAGGAACTGATTCAGGATTATAAATTGGAGGGGTCATGTTTCTTAGTCTCCTTTATTTTGGAACTATTCGTCAGTCTGTCTTTGTCTTTGGTGAGCTTGATGTTTTTGAAGAGTACAGGCCATTTGTTTATATCCTTTGATTTAGGTTGTCTGGCATTTATGCATAATTAGATTCAAGTTATTGATTTTTGGCAGAAATACCACAGAGTACTATTATATCCATCTTAATGCCTCATATTAGAAGGAATATGGTATTTATTTATTTTATTGCTGGTGATAATAACTATGATTGCTTGGTTAACATGGTGTCTGCCAGGCTTCTTTACTATAAAGTTACTATGTTTTCCTTGGTAATCCATAAGTATCACTTGGAAAAATATGTTGAAATTCTATAGAATTCTGTTTTTCAACTAATTTCACTTACTAGTTTTGTCATCAAGCATCTCTTAGTAATTCTTCCCGGAAACAATCATTACTATGTTGGTTGCCAAATGGTAATTTTTAAAGTTTCATCATTTTTCCTACATTTATTAGTTGCTGTGGTAGACTGACTAATGTCTTTTTTTCTTCTCTCAAAATGTTCACATCCTAATTCCTTGGAACTGTGATTATATATTAATATATGTGGCAGAAAGATCTTTCCAGCTGTGATTAAATTAACATTTATTAGTCGGTGTGGTATACTGAATGAGGTCTTTTCTTCTTTCAAAATGTTCACAACCTAATCTCTTGGAACTGTGATTATATATTAATTTATGTGGCAAAAAGACCTTTCCAATATTTTCTATGATCTTAGTCTTTTTTAAAAAAAGAAAAAAATTAAACAAACAAAAAAGTTCAGGGAAAGATTTCCATTATCTTTCAATTCTATTTTTCCAGGAACTTTTTATTTATTTATTTTTCCTGCACCCCCGCCCCTTTCCATGAACTTTTAAAAGTGCCCTTGTATTTATATTATGTTTTATTGATTTTTTTATGCAATTAATGTTGCTAAACTTGGATATATAATATTTTTGTTTCTGATTTATTTTTATTAAGTGGACTTGTTGATTTGCTTAGAAATTAATTTGCGTTTGAAAAGTTTATTCATTTTCCTCTGGTGAAATTAATTTGATATTTGCATGCTTTGGATGACTTTAGAGAGCTATTTCAAACACATGTAGAGATTATAAAATGAAATATGTAAATTTTAATAAGTTTTACATCTCTAGGTTTTGTTAAAATTTGAAGCCCTACTTTCTATAGAGTATTTTGTTATTCATCGTTTATTCAGTTTATGTATCTGTTATTTGAACAGATAAGTGTGCATACCCTTGTTATAAATAAATAAACAAATAAATAAATGCTCATTAAAAAGGAAAAGAAGGACCTTCCCAGTTGTGATTAAATAAAGGGTCTTGAGTTGGGGATATCTTACTAGCTTAGCCATGTGGGCTGATATAATCACAAGGGTTCTTATAAGAGGCGGGCAGGAGGCCAGAAAGAAAAGAAGATACTATGTTGTGGACTTTAAAGATGGAGGCCATGAGCTAAATAAATGTAGGTGGCCTCTAGAAGCTGGAATAGACAAAGAAATGGATTCTTTCCTAAAGCCCACAGAAGGAATGTAGCCCTGAAGACCCCATTTAGTCTTCTGATCTCCAGAACTATAAGATAATAATTTTTGGCT
>NW_007729511.1:42277-44066 GCF_000696425.1 Galeopterus variegatus | reverse complement strand
GGATCCGAACCTGGGGCCTTGGTGTTATCAGCACCGCACTCTCCTGAGTGAGCCACGGGCCAGCCCAATTTTTGGCTGTTTTAACCACTAAATTTGTGATAATTTGGTATAGCAGCAATAGGAAGCTAATACAGTTGGCATTTTACCAGAAGGAACAGCTTTCTTTTTTATCCTTTGTATGTATATAAGTATTTGTGTGAGTGTGTGTGTAAGTGTGTGTATATCATCTATCATTTATCTGTCTAACCATCTATTTTAATGTGGAGTTATAAATTTCTTTTATATTTTATCATTATTCTGATGTTGAAAATGTTACTGATTTGCTGAGTGAGAACCCCTTCCAGCCTGCTCATGTATATTTTTTGAAATGTCTTCATACTTCTTAGAACATTTCTATAATTTATGGCAAAGTCAGATGATCTTGACAAATCTGACACTTTCCTGTGAGATAGGACTCATTTGTCTATCTCAGGTCACATGACCACCCCTTTGGACAAAGCAGTGGGGCTCCCTAGTGAACAATTCAGCAGAAATGCATGGAGTAGGCAAAGCCAGGAGATGATAATATCATTGACAAATATTGTTTAGTTAGAACACTACATTCCTTTGATCATCTGGGAAACAGAGTTTTGTTTTGTGTGTGAGAGTGAGACAACACTGAGGAACAGTGACTGGCTATGGGTTTGTGGAACCATTTATGGCAGATCTGTAAATCTTTGAACCCTTCTTGAGTTTTTACATTTGAAATTCATGTTGATAACGTTAGTGACAATGAGAATTCAACTCTCCCATGCCTAATCTTCTTATCTAACCCAGCACAAAACAGGAGTACATTGCTGAGGAAAACAACATTTACATTTTTTTTGAAGACTAGGCCTCCCAGGGCCTCTGAAAGATATGTCTCATTGAGAGGATTTGACTTTTGACTATTGACGTGCACATGTAGGTTCTTAACTGCCAAGCTTCATAGACAGTGATCCCTGAATTGGACTGTGTGAAAAGACATTAATTCTGTCAGACTTTGGGGTTGCTGGGTGTGGCCTAGGAGGGAAACACTGTCTGTGGTCAGTCTCCTTTGATCATGAACCGCTTACGTGTGCTAAGAAGTAAAAATATTTGGGAAGTACTGTCTATCCTTCCCCATTGCCACCATTGATAGTCTCATCTGGTTGTCCTGGTTGCCGGGTGCAGATTATGGTTCCAAGCAGAACACTCCTGGTGTTCTTTGCAGTTTGTTATGGAATAGGAGGGTCCTAGCAACTCTAGGCAGATCTGATGCTATGGAGGACCCACTTACTGCTTTGAAGTTTTAGTTTATATGAATCCTGGAGAAGCTGAGAGAGGCTCTGTTAGTGTTGTCAGGGGACAAGACTCCTGCTGGATCTCAATGGCTTAACATGAGAAATGGTGGTAATGGCAGCTATACTTGGATTTTTTAGTAGTTAAAGTCAAGTTTATGTAAATATGGAAAAAAAGTTTACCAGAAGAATTTCTGCTTACTTGAATAAAAATGTAAAGTTTTTGACAAATTAGCCTGATTAGAATAGAATATGAAGACCTAAGTTATGTTTAATGATGTGCAGCTCTGAGAACAAGAAATCAAGTGCTTCAAGAGTTTAAGAAATTTGAGTTTAAAATAGATAATTTGAGATGGCAGAATAGACAGTCCCTGGTGCCACTCTCTCCCACAAATCAACCAATTTACAACTATTAAAAAGCAACAAGAGCCAAGCTGGGGCTGCTAGAGCTCAGGAGAAGAGGAGGAGAGACCTACAGAGTGGCAGGAGAA
>NW_007729511.1:40351-41778 GCF_000696425.1 Galeopterus variegatus | reverse complement strand
CAAGCTGGGGCTGCTAGAGCTCAGGAGAAGAGGAGGAGAGACCTACAGAGTGGCAGGAGAAGCCACAATGAGCGAAAGAAAGGATGGATCCCACCATTTTGAGCTCCGGCTGCTTCAAGGCTGGCCCTGCTGAGCACACAGAGGAAGAGCTGGCAAAAGCCACTGCTGTGCCCTTCATATGAAGTTGCTTGGAGGTGTCAGGGGAGAAGAGGACCTTGGTGGCCCTCAGGCCAGCTGGACCACTAACACGGTTCCCGTGGACCCACATAGGAGCGAGGAGCCACAACAACTGAAAAAAGGAGCCACTCAGAGGCTGGTGAGTCTCCGCAACAGTTGGGCACATGGTCTGTCCCATGGGAAGTGTTTGGAGTGCAGGTGGTGGGGGAGACAGGCCCACCAGGGGAACACTGGGGCACAGCATGGACAGCTGACCTGACCTCCAATCAGCTTAGGCCCAGTCAGTGAAGCCTGGTCAGGAATACAGAACTGCAGGAGGTGCAGTTTGCTAAAAAGACTAGGCCCAGACCAGAGTTTCCATTCAACCCAGCAGCACTGGACCTCACAAGACCCAGAAGTGCATACAGGGTCAACAATTAAAACCTGAGCTGCACAAAAAGCCTTCCCTAGGGAATCAGTAGCAAACCAGCAATTTAGCTCAACCACAGGGCTCAAGTGTTAGTCCCCACAGGAAGTTCCCCCATTTTAGAGGTAAGAAAAGGACAACAAATTAGTTCCAGTTCAGAGTTGAAGTGGTGTGAACAGCAAATAAACCAACACAGAACTGAAAGAAAAAACAGTATACTCACAGATCAGAGACAAAGTTTGATATTAACTAGTTAAGGTCTAACTAACACTACCAAAGAACACCTATAAAACCTCGAAGGACCACAAGTTCCCTGGGGTTCCAAGCCAGGGACGGGGAAGAACCATGGGCTTCAGCCATGCACCCCCAACAACCACACCCAGCCCAGTGACGCCCACCAGGCTGCTGTCAGAAGTGCCCTGGCTTCCTGAACTAGGGCAGTGAGGGGCCTACAGCCTCAGCATTACCCCCCGCCTTGATATCTGCAACCATCCCAGTGGCACCCAGCCACCACAGGAAGCACCCTGGGCTTCTGAGCTGGTGCAGTGGGGGGGCCAAGGGCTTCAGCCACACTCCCCTGACATCTGCATCCAGCCCAGCAATGACCAAGCCACTACTGGAAGCCTTCTGGTCTCCCCTGCCAGAATGAGGGGGGTCCCATAGGCCTTGACCATGCCCCCCCTTCCTCCTCCTCCCTCCCTATTTTCTTCCACCTTCCCCTCTCCCCCTTCCCCCCAACTGCTCCACATCAACATCTTAGAATGTAAAACATAGGGCCGGCCTGGTGGCGCACTGCTACAGTGCGCCACTTGGGAGTGTGGCGGCACTCCCGCCGAGGGTTCGG
>NW_007729511.1:38380-39044 GCF_000696425.1 Galeopterus variegatus | reverse complement strand
AAGATCAAGGATTGAATAACAAATTGAAGAAGCAGTGAACAGAAAAGATATTTGAATTCTTTGAATAAGTGCTAAATGATAAGAAAATTCAGACATCTCTATGTGAATGATAGATGAACGTTTCTTACTGTAATTTGAAAAGATAAAATGGATGCAGGGACTTAGAATAGGATAGAATGAAGAAATCAGAAAATGAGCACCAACTAATGATCCACTAATGGGGGCTTTGACAAAATTAATGTATGTTTCTTTAAAGACTGATGATGGAGAAAGAAATATAAATTAAATTATTTGAGGAACATCAGATCATTGTAGCCTTTAAAAATCATAATAAAAATATTCAGGATGGTCAAGCATTTTGCCAGTTAGAAAATGCAATTTGAAAGTGAGGTTTAAAACCTACATCAGAACATTCAAGTAGCAGCTATACATTATTGAGAAAATGAAATTAAGCTACACAGATTATTTGTATTAGAAGGCAGTAATTACCTAGAAAGTTTTCAAGACACATGAAAAAAATCAAGAAATGAGATTAAATGATTGATACAGAAAAAAAAATCAAAATGCTTTTTTTTTTTTTCTTTTTGTCTTTTTTACTGACGGGTAACGGGATCACAACCCTTGGTGTCGCGCCTGTACCGGGGACTGGCAACGGGATCGCAAC
>NW_007729511.1:25661-37445 GCF_000696425.1 Galeopterus variegatus | reverse complement strand
CCAACTGAAAGAAAACTAGATGGCTTAAGAAAATTCATATGAAAGACCAGAGATTAGGATTATTTTTTCTATAAAAAGCCAGATAATATTTTAGGTTTTGCAGGCCAAGAGGCAAAATAGGGGTATTATTAAGGTACTTATACAGTGTGTGAACATAGGTTCCCACAATATTTTATTGGCTAAACAAAAACACTGACAAAAATAAATGCTGACAAGAATGCAAATCAAGGGGAATTCTCAATGCTGATGGGAATGAAAAATGGTAAAACCACTTTGACAGACCATTTGGCAATTTCTTATAAAGTTTGACATAGAATTACCATATGACTCAACACTCACAGTTCTAGGTATTTACTTCAGTAAATTGAAAACATATGTCCATACAAAAATATGCATGAAAATATTCATAGCACTTTTATTCATAATCAATTAAGAACTGGAAGCAACCCATGTCCTTCAACAAGAGAAAGAGAAACTCAGTTATATTCACACAATGAAACACTATTCATTGATGGAAAGGGCAGCGCTACTGAGATATACAACAACATGGATATATCTTAAATGCATTTTACTAAATGAAAGAAGCCAGACTCCAAAGACTCAATATTGTATTATTCCACTCAAGCCACCTGGCGAAGCCAAATTAGAGATGGAAAACACGTCAGTGATTGCCAAGGTTTGGTGAAAGCAAGATTGATTAATTACAAAAGAGACACACAGGAGAAACTTGAGGGTGATGGAGTTGTTCTGTATTGTGCTGCAGTAGTGGATACATAAGTCTATGCATTTGTTAAATCCCAAAGAGGTGTACATCACAAAAAGTGAACTTTAATATGTACAAGTAAACAGGCAAAAAGGTGAACTAATGGGTCCAAAATGATGCTATGTATCCTACAAGAATCATTGAGTAGTGTATACATGTATTTGAAACAACATACTATACCCCAAAATATGTACAAATAAATGTTAAAATATTTTGAATAAAAGGTAAAATAAAATAAAACAAGTTAAAAAATATCAACCAGGTTGTGGGAACATCCTAGGATGGAATGCAGACTATGACAAATGAACCTCCCTGTATTATAAATGTATGACATAACTACATTGAAAGGGGTTGAAAAAAGTAAGTACTGAGCTAAGTAACTTTAGAAATGTGTGTATACATAGTTTAGTGTATATGCATATATTGCCTAGCTCTGTCTGCTGAAAAAGCTTGGAACCAACGTCACCCCAGTAGCATGTGCCCATGCAGCACTCAGATATCAGTTTCTAATATCATTCTCCAATGAAAAGAGCCAAGGATTTTTTGGAGAAATGTCTGATTCTAAGGCTGGTGAAGGAATACATACAAGATAAGCCTGGAGTAGTAGTAACAGTAGTACTGGAATGTAAGGTGGTGCTCCCAAAACAAAAGGATAATATGAGGCCATGTCCATGGGACACAGCAGCCAACCTGAAAGAGCTTCCAATGAACAAAGCTTCCAATGGAACAATTTGAGCAACAAAATAAATAACAGCATTGAAGTACATTCCAAATAAAAAAAAAATCCCTGTGTTCACAGTGATATAAATAAATAATTGAATAGAGATTCCGTAGAGACAAATTTTTCTTACAGACATACAAATACTCTCTCTCTGTGAGGTTGAGCTTAATATCTCCTCTTCCTCAAGTATAGGCTGGACCCACTGACTGTCTTCCAAGGAACAGAACACAGAAAGATAAAAATTGTAAGATTAAGTTCTATTTAGTGCAAACACTGCCTTGACCAATGATTAAGGTCAGTATCAACAGTGATCCCACATAGATATCACGTACAGCCTGCTATGCTTGGACAGGACACAGAACCTCTGGTCTTTCTCCCAAAACCCATAGCCTCAGTGTAATCATGAGAAACATCACACAAACCATAACCAAGGTGCACTCTACAAAATGCCTGACCAGTACTCCTCGAAATTCTCAAGATCATGAAAAACAAAGAAACTGAGAGACAGAGGAAACTAAAAGGACGTGATAACTAAATGCATGATGTATTCTGGATTGGGTCATGGAACAAGATAAGCACATTAAAAACCTGTTAGAATACAAATAAAAGTTGGAGTTAAAGTAATTTTGACAAATATACCACAGAAATGTAACATTAAGGAACACTGAAACTGGGTAAGGGGTATATGCGGATTCTCCATACTATCTTTTAAACTTTTCTACAAATCTAAAATTATTCCAAAATGAAATATTTATTAAAAAAATTTTTTTTTGGCTTACTATCTCTGCCAATTCCAGAAATGTATGTTAACACTGCCCCTCATCTCTATTCCCAACCTCCAAGCATTCACACAATGTTGTAGAAACTCTTCAGAGAGGATGAGGGAGCATATGACTCACTGAGTGTCTTTCTATCACCAACAGCACATGTTAGAAATAAGCAATAAGTAGGGAAAGTGATCACCTATTAGCCATAACTGAATGTAAAACCTGGGGGCAATGAGAGAAATGTTGGGATCAATAGTTACTTTTTGTATTAGGCTAAATATGTCTTGCTTCTTGCTTAAATCAACCAGTGTAATGAGCTATACTGAATCTTTATTCTTTACTTCATTATACTATAAAAGATTAATTCTCTATTCCAATATTCAGATTGATAGTAGCAAAGTATAATTTGACCATTTAAAATAGTCATATAAAATGATAGCCAAAAGGACAGCAGAAAAGAAAAGATAATATTTTAAGTTTAATATTTACAGTTAGTGCAAAACCAAAGGATAGGGTAAAAGTCTGTGCTATTTACACCAACGTGGCCATTTTGGAGTAGATCATAAAAAAAAGAAATCGAGCCAGAAATAATTCCTTTCTCTAATAACTGACAACTGACTTCAGCTAAGACATATAATCAAAATGTATGTCTGGGCAAATAATTTGCCAAGAAGCATCATTAGCATGTTCTGTGTTCAGATCTTTAACCAGTTATGACACTAATAACAATGAATAATTTAGTAGCAACTTTGTGTTAAAGGCATATGAATACACAGATAAATATATCAAATATATTCAAACATGTTTCCTAGACAATAGGGCATATGTTAACTCTTTATCATGAATATTTTAAAAGAAGTGCATCTCAAATTCCCTCTTACAGCCATAAAACCTTTGTTTCAAATGAGATGCTTGTAGAAGTACTTGGTGTACTGTCAGTTACTTAAAAATTTAATGACATTTTTCTCAAGTTACCTGGCCACTCCATGGCAATTACATATTTTAATGTATGATCCTTATTATAACGCTATATTTCCACCAATAATTGTGCTTGTGTAACAGAATGTATTAGTCAGAAAATAATTAACATTAACATGTTCCTTAATTTTAAACAAGACGTAAAAAAATATAGACTAATAGAGCTATTAATGTATATAGATGAGTCAACAATAGTCTATCAATGTGACCTATCAGATGTACTTTTTCCTCTAAGAATCACTTAGTAAACTCAGATACAGTTGTTAGTTGGTACTGTCTCTTTCAAAATAGTTTCTATGGAATCTAGAGATAACTAGAGGATTTGCCACACTTATGAATTTGCAATCTGAGATAATGAATCCCCTGAGAGTAGAAGGAGATGAAGTCCCCAGGGTGTGGTTGACTTGGCTCAATGGGAGGGTATTGCGATAATAGCAGGAGAAGGAATTTCAGAAGCAAATTTTAAAGTGGTTCCATTGTCAAAACATTTCAATCCCCCCTATCGCACACTCCTCCTAACTATCCGCATACCAACAATAACATTGCATCTATATAAAGAAACTTAAATCTGAAACTTACAGGTACTTGTAAATATTGTTTCATTACGAAAAGTTTTTTCCAGGGAAGGGAATTATAGACTCTAAGATTTAGAGGTGTCTGAAGAAAATAATGTTGTCCAACTTTCTACTTCCCAGTTTTAATTCTTGTTAAAATATATATTATACAACATATTAAAGTATTGTTATGTATAAATGTTTTTAAATGTCTCCAAAAAAAGAAATATTACTAAGACTTTTATGTTCCTTCTCTATAAGTCAAACTTTTGTCTTTGATAAAAACCTATTTTCTCTTTGCAGCTGAAGTCCATTTCGTCTTGTAGATCATAACATCTTCCCTGGAATTTGATTTCAGTTTTTCTAGAGTACTTTTACACTTTTGGTCCAAAAACTACTTTCCTAGATATGAAACTCCTTGACAAAATCTACACCTCCTGTGTGGCCCTCCAGATATGATACTACCCTTATCTTTGGCTCTTCTCTTTCCTGGAGGACTCACATTTAATAAAATTTCCAAATCAACCTCTTATATCGACTTTTCCAATTTTTACATTTTTATTACTCTTATCCTAGTAGAAGACATCATTCATTATCTGTTGCATAAATTGTTGCTGTAACCTTTACTAGTCAATCTCCAGAGTTTACCTTCTCCAAATAAATTTTTTACAATGCTAAATGTAGTAATAAAATAAAGGTTTATATAATTTCAGGATTTAAAATCCTGTAAGATCTTATCACCTATAGAAATACACATTCTTTAATACTAGCTTTGCTTCTGGTCCCTGTGTCTGGTTCAACATATATCTTCCTTTCAATCTTACCCATGTAATCTTCAGCTTGAAACTACTAAATCACTTATCAGTTTGGTTGCGTAATTACATTTCCCTCATCTTTGCAAATAGCTTATTGTAAGATAGAAAAAGTACAGATTTTTGGTAATTGAAAGACTTTCAAATTCCAGTTCTTTTTCCCCCTAGTATAGAATACTTATTTGTTCATACATTGTATCTACATATTACTGAACAAACATGTAATTATAAACATTTAATATATACAGAAATGTAATTAAAAATAATACAAAAATGAAATAATATTTTCTATTATTTTATTAATAGCAATATCATTCTTTTGTTTTCACTTAATGTGTTTTGTTGACAGCAAATATTCCTCATTTTAAAAAAAAACTTGGTTTAATCCTTTATGCTAGAGCGATTCAAAATCTGGTCTGGAGTTTCAGCTTCTCTTATATTTGGTAATTATGGCTATCTTAGTTTTTAAAAGATTATTAACAGCCTGGTCTCAAATGGAAAAAAATCTGTCATTGGTTGCGTTTATTAAATCTTGAGATTCATCTTTTAGTCTCCTTCACCAGCTATGAATTATTTTTGTCAAAATTCAGCCAGCAAAGTTCCATCTTCTCTAATATCAATTTGTTGCTTCTGAAAAGTAATTAGAATGTGGTTTATCTTTATATGTTTGGAAAATTGATTCAAAATACATAGAATCTTTCATTTGGGAAATATTTAGGCTCTAATTTCAAGTAGTTTCTCATTTCAATGTTTCTCATTTCAAGTTGTTATTTGCGCAGTTGTGACTATTGATACATATCAATCTTGTTAACAAAGTAATGTAATAATGGACACATCCCCTCCCCACCCCTCCCCACCCCTCCCCACCCCTACAAATCCTCTTTATATGAGGCTGCTTTTGAAAAATTGTTTCTTTCTCACTTATTGCAAAAAATGTCACCATTATCTTTTATTTTTAAAAATTTCCTTTTTATTTTTATTTTTTAAATTTATTTTTAATTGAAACATAACTGATTATACATATTTATGGGGTGCAGAGTTGACTATCAGTATTTTTGTACAATATGTGATGATCAGAGCAGTGTTGCTACCACATTCATCATTACAAATTATAATGTCTTTGGGTCCATTACACAATTTCTCCCTAACCCCCCTCTCGCTCCCTCTTTCCCACCTCTAGTAACCATAGATCTACTCTCTCCTCCTGTAAGTTCAGCATATTGTTGTGGTTCTTTTCTTTTTCTTTCCTCCCTCCCTCGCTCCCTCCCTCCATCCCTCTCTTCCACTCATGTGTGAGGACATGCAGTCCTTCTCTTTCTGTGCCTGGCTTATTTCACTCAGAATTTTTTCCAAGCTCATCCATGTTGCTGCCAATGGCAGAATTTCATTCTTTTTTATGGCTCAGTAGTATTCCATTGTGTATATATACCACATTTTCCTCAACCAGTCATCCATCGATGGAAATTTAGGTTGGTTCTATATCTTTATTGTAGATAGAGCTGCAATGGACATGAGAGTGCAGATGTTCCTTCAACATGATGATTTCCATTCCTTTGGGTATATACCTAGAAGAGGGATGGCTGGATTATATGGTAGTTCTATGTGTAGTTGTTTGAGAAATCTCCATACTGTTTTCCATAATGTCTGTACTAATTATTAACCAACTGTGTAGAAGGGTTCCCTTTTCTCCACACCCTCACCAGCATTTGTTATTCTATGCCTTTTTGATAATAGCCAGTCTAACTGGAGTGAAATGATATCTCAGTGTGGTTTTGATTTGCATTTCCCTGAAGATTAGTGAATATTGAGCATCTTTTTTTCACTTGTCTCTTGGCCATTTGTATGTCTTCCTTTGAGAAATATCTACGCAGCTCCTTTTCCATTTAATCATATAATTATTATTAATTTTTTTACTGTTAAGTTGTCTGAATTCCTTGTATATTCTAGGTATTAATCCCTTGTCAGATGTATAGTTTGCAGATATTTTCTCCCATTATATAGGTTGTCTTTTCACTATGTTTATTGTTTCTTTTTCTGTGCAGAAGCTTTTTAGTTTGATAGAATCCCATTTGTTTATTTTTTCCTTTGTTGCTTGTGTTTTGGGGTCTTATTCATAAAGTCTTTGCCTAGTCCTACATCCAAAAATGTTTCCCCTATGTTTTCTTTCAGGAGTTTTATAGTTTCAGGTCTTATATTTAAGTCTCTAATCCATTTTGAGTTGATTTTGATATATCAAACAGGGACAATTTGACTACATCTTTTCCAATTGGATGTCCTTTATTACTTTCTCTTGCTTGATTGCTCTGGCTAATACTTCCAATACTATGTTGAATAGGAGAAGAGAGAATAGGCATTCTAGTCTTGTTCCTGTTTTTAAAGGGAAATTTTTCAGCTTTTCCCCATTCAGAATGATGCTGGTAGGGGGTTTGTCATATATGGCTTTTATTGTGTTGAGATACCTTCCTTCTATACCTAATTTGTTGAGAGTCTTTATCAGGAAGAGATGCTGAAGTTTGTCCAATGCTTTTCCTGTGTCTCCGAAAATAATTATATGGCTTTTGTCTGTGCATTTGTTGATGTGGTGTATCACTTTTATTGATTTATGCACGTTTTTTTGAGGGTTTTATTTTATTATTTACTTATTTATTATGAATATTCATGAGATACAAAGTTGATTGTCACCCCTCATGCCCATGATGTGAGGGCCAGATTGATAATGGCAGCATACCCACTACCACAAATTGCATTTGTATCCCTTATCCACCACCCAATTATCCCCAACCTCTCTCCCACTCCCCCTTACCCCCAACTCCACTTTGTAGCCCAAGTAATGTTCTCTCTTTCTGCAAGATCAATGTACTACTGTGGTCTTTCTTTCCTTCCTTCTTTATCTCTTAGCTCCCACATATGAATGAGTACATGCAGTATCTATCCCTCTGTGCTTTGCTTATTTCACTCAATGTAAGTTTCTCCAGGCTCATCCATGTTGTTGCAAATGGGAGTATTTCATTCTTTTTTATGGCAGAGTAGTATTTCATGGTGTACATATACCATAGTTCCTTATCCAATCATCCATCAATGGACATTTAGGTTGGTTCCACATCTTGGCTATTGTAAACAGAGCTGCTGTGTACATGGGAGTGCAGGTATCCCTTCGACATGATGATTACCATTCCTCTGGGTATATACCCAGAAGTGGGATTGCAGGATCATATGGAAGATTCATCTGCAGTTGTTTGAGAAAATTCTCTAATGCTTTCCATAGTGGTAATTTACAGTCCCACCAACAGTGTAGGGAGTGTTCTTTTCCCTCACACCCCACCAGCATTTGTTATTCACCATCTTTTTTATTATAGCCAATCTAACTGGAGTGAGGTGTTATCTCAATGTAGTTTAATTTGCATTTCCCTGATGACTAGTGATGTTGAGCATTTTTTCATGTACCTGTTGGCCATTTGTAATTCTCTAATGCTTTCCATAGTGGTAATTTACAGTCCCACCAACAGTGTAGGGAGTGTTCTTTTCCCTCACACCCCACCAGCATTTGTTATTCACCATCTTTTTTATTATAGCCAATCTAACTGGAGTGAGGTGTTATCTCAATGTAGTTTAATTTGCATTTCCCTGATGACTAGTGATGTTGAGCATTTTTTCATGTACCTGTTGGCCATTTGTAATTCTCTAATGCTTTCCATAGTGGTAATTTACAGTCCCACCAACAGTGTAGGGAGTGTTCTTTTCCCTCACACCCCACCAGCATTTGTTATTCACCATCTTTTTTATTATAGCCGGTTTCAATGTCTCCTTTTTCATTTCTGATTTTCTTATTTGGATATTCTCTCTCATTTTTTTTTTTTTTTTTTTTTAGTTAGTTTGGCCAATGGCTTGTCTATTTTGTTTATCTTCTCAAACAAACACCCTTTTTGTTGTGCTGATCTTTGTTTCATTCTTTTGGTCTCTCTGTCATTTTGTTCTGCTCTGATTTTAATTATTTTTTTCCATTTACTAGTTTTGGTATTAGATTGGGATTAGAATAGATTAGATTTTTTTCCTTCTCTTAGCTTTTTGAGATTTCAAGTTTGGTTGCTTATTTGTAGTTTTTTAGTTCTGCTCTGATATTAATTATTTTTTTTAAGTCTTTAATACATTTTAAGTTGATTTTAGTGTTTGGTGAGAGATGCATATCTAGTTTCATTATTCTGCATATGGATATCCAGTTTTCCCAGCATCACTTGTTGAAGAGGCAGTCTTTCCTCAATGTAGATTTTTGTTGCCTTTGTCCAATATAAGATGGATGTAAGCCTGAGGGGTCATTTCTGGGTTCCCGATGCTACTCTGCTGGTCTGAATGTCTATTTTTATACCAGTACCATGCTGTTTTGGTTACAGTAGCTACTACAGTAGCTTTGTAGTATAATTTGAAGTCAGGTAATTTTATGCTCCCAGTTTTATTTATTTTTTTGCTCAGGATTGCTTTCCTATTCAGGGTCTTTTGTTGTTCCATATGAAAGGTAAGATTTTTTTTTCCATTTCTGTGAAGAATGTCATTGGTATTTTGTTGGGGATTGCATAGAATCTGTAGATCGCTTTGGATAGTATAGACATTTTCACAGTGTAAATTCTTCCAGTCCTTGAGCATGGAATATCTTTCCATCTTTTTGTGTCTTCCTTAATTTCTTTCAGAAGTGATTTGTAGTTTTCATTGTAGAAGTCTTTCACCTCCTTGGTTAAATTGATCCTTAGGTACTTTATTTTTTTTGTGACAATTGTAAATGGGCTTACTTTTTAAATTTCTCTTTCTGTTAATTCATTATTTGATTATATAAGTGCAAATGATATTTGGGCATTTATTTTGTATCCTGCAACATTACTGAATTTATTAACCAGCTCTAGGAGTATTTTTGATAGAGTCTTTAGGTTTTTCTATATATAGTATCATGTCATCTGCAAATAGAGAAAGTTTGTCTTTGTCTTTTCCAATCTGGATTCCCTTTATTTCCTTCTCTTGCCTGATTGCTCTGGCTAGTACCTCCAGTACTATGTTAAATAGAAGTGGTGAGAGTGGACATCCTTGTCTTGTTCTTGTTCTTAAGGAAAAGGGCCTCAGTTTTTCCCCATTCAAAATGATACTGGTGGTGGGCTTGCCGTAAATGGCTTTTCTTGTGTTGAGATGTTTTCCTTTGATACCTAATTTGTTGAGAGTCTTTATCATGAAGGGATGTTGAATTTTGTCAAATGCTTTTTCTGCATCTATTGAGATAATCTTATAGTCTTTTTCATTGAGTTTGTTGATGTGATGTATCACTTTTATTGACTTTTCTATGTTGAATCATCCTTGTATCAATGGGATGAATCCTACTAGATCATGGTGTGTAACCTTTTAGGTGTGCTTTTATATTCTATTTGCTAATAACTTGTTTAGGATTTTTGTGTCTATGTTTGTCAAGAATATTGGCCTGTAGCTTCTTTTCTTGTGTCTTTTTCTGATTTTGGTGTCAGGGTGATGCTGGCCTGATAAAATGAGTTTGGGAGAATGGCCTCCATTTTAATTTTTTTGGAATAGTTTGAAAAGGATAGGCATTTATTATTCTTTAAATATTTCATAAAATTCAGAAGTGAAACCATTTGGTCCTGGGCTTTTCTTTGTTTGGAAACTGCTGATAACTGTTTGAATCTCATTGCTTGTTATTGGTGTGTTCAGGTATTCTATTTTTTTTTGGGGGGGGTTTAATCTTGGTAGTTTGTATGTGTCCAGAAGTTTATCCACCTCCTCCACATTGTCAAATTTGTTGGTGTATAATTATTTAAATAGTTTCTAATGATTCTTTGTATTTCTATGGCATTGGTTTCAATGTCTCCTTTTTCATTTCTGATTTTCTTATTTGGATATTCTCTCTCATTTTTTTTTTTTTTTTTTTTTTTTTAGTTTGGCCAATGGCTTGTCTATTTTGTTTATCTTCTCAAACAAACACCCTTTTTGTTGTGCTGATCTTTGTTTCATTCTTTTGGTCTCTCTGTCATTTTGTTCTGCTCTGATTTTAATTATTTTTTTCCATTTACTAGTTTTGGTATTAGATTGGGATTAGAATAGATTAGATTTTTTTCCTTCTCTTAGCTTTTTGAGATTTCAAGTTTGGTTGCTTATTTGTAGTTTTTTAGTTCTGCTCTGATATTAATTATTTTTTTCCACTTACTAATTTTGGGATTAGATTAGATTAGATTCTGGGGTTTTTTTGCCCTAGTTTTTTGAGATTTAAAGTTTGGTTGTTTATTTGAAGTCTTTCTATTCTTTTGATGTAAGCACTCATTTAAATAAACATTTGGATGAAATCTAAATATCCGATAGGTCCTAAATATTTATTATCGAAATAATATTTCATATATGTTAAAGTGAACTGAAATTATGCATACCAAGCTCATGATAGTGGTTGTTCCTGGATTAAGTACTGGGTCAGAGAGTAGAAGTTAAAGGGGACAGGACCATCTGTAACATATTATGAGCTGAAAATGCAGAATATAAATAATAAAAAGTTACATTTGAGGATTGTGAGTTATAGAAACCTATTTTTCATATTGAGTTTTTACAACCATCAAGATTATTGAAGCCCAGTATCATTTTCTGGTGCTTCAATTAGATGAAAAGGAAAATACCTAATTGCTCAATTAAAATTACTTATTTTAAAATGTAATGTTATTATAACGTGATATGATTTTCACACCAAAATTTTCTTTAGTATAAATGAAATTAACTAAATATAATGTAACAATTAAAAATATTTATTAATTTCTAAACTCATGACATGCTTTTTTTTTTTCCACTCAGCCAGTTAGTTGATATAGAATAGCAATCACAGCTAATTTCACTCTTTTATATATTTCAAAAAAGCTTTTGACAAGACGTTAAGGAAAATTATTGATAAAAATGTTTTAGAACTATTAAGTAGTTTTCTTAAAAGTTTTCTGAGTTTTGGTAGTAAACTTCTGAGTAATAGAGTGGTCTTCAAAGATTATTTGTAACACTTTTGCAGAACTGGATGTGGCCCTGAATTTTAGAGATGACAAGCAGACACAACTGAAGAACTGAATTTAATAAGGCAAAGATATATAGTTTAGTTCTATGTTGTCTTTTTTTCTTAAAGTTTCATGCCTTTCCCCACCTCCAAAATTAGATTACCTGACAAGTTATCCCT
>NW_007729511.1:25024-25647 GCF_000696425.1 Galeopterus variegatus | reverse complement strand
TTTCTTAAAGTTTCATGCCTTTCCCCACCTCCAAAATTAGATTACCTGACAAGTTATCCCTCAAATTTGGCCATTAGTATGATGAGGGATTATATAAGACATTTCTGGTAATTCAAAACATTCCCTTTCTTATAAACACAGCAGAGAGCATTTTTCTCAGTGATGGTTGGACTATAGATTCATCATTTTCTCACTATAGCAGTGTAGTATCATGCTGAGGGCATTCTTGAGGAACTAACCAGGACAGTTTCTTGGAGAGCATTATTTGCCACTTTGGGATTTATGCTCCCAATGGCCCCAGTCAAGGAAAGCAAGTCACATTCTTCTTTTGTTTCCACAAAGGGCCTATTTGCTCTAAAATAAGAGGTCCATCCCCTGATACACTGAATGCTCTGCTTTTCTCCTTCTGTCTAAAATGAAGTATTTTGAGTAGACTCAGAGCTTTCTCTTCTGTAGCGATGATAATCACAATTACTTTCAGACACTGCTTTCCTGATTTGGTGCAGTAGATTATACTCTGTGGTGTAGGCAGCCATTATGTTGGTGATTTCAAGGAGATCACACTCAGAGACCGGATCAGTCCGCACATGAGGAGGGCATAGATTGTGAAGGTAATATACAGG
>NW_007729511.1:22197-24825 GCF_000696425.1 Galeopterus variegatus | reverse complement strand
GGTGCAGTAGATTATACTCTGTGGTGTAGGCAGCCATTATGTTGGTGATTTCAAGGAGATCAAACACAGAGACCAGATCAGTCCACACATGAGGAGGGCATAGATTGTGAAGGTAATATACAGAGAATGTGGACAGACACGGGAAGGACAGAGTGAATGGAATTGTTCGAGTACTGCCTAAGCACTAGGTAAGAGTATAAAAGAAGTGGTATGATAAGAACAGAAAAACAATGGTTGTTGATATGGAGATGGAGAAAAGAGACTACTTTTTCTTTAATGTCACCTGATTTCCAAAACTAGAGAGAATAATTTATTCACAGCTCATAAAAGAAACTTCTGGTAAGGCCTTTATTTCCTGCTGTTCTAGTAACAAAAGTTAGGCTTTAAATTTCCTCCCTTTTTCCTACAGTATTCTGTTTTTGTTTTTTGTTTTTGTCCCTTGTCTCATATTCCTTTCTAATCTCTATAAGAATGCTGAAAGATGCATCATGCAATAGATAAAGACATTCAAAGGTGCCACTTTGTTTTAGTTCATGTACTAAATTATTGGGGCAACTGTATAAGAAATAAGAAAACTATATCTGCATCAGAGTAATTAACTACAACATGTGGGTCCATATTTCTCAGAGTGAATTATCTCACATTCCAGAGAAATTTTAAAAAAAGCTCTTGGAAAATTTCCATCATCCCTCAAATGACAGGTAGTCTTCACGATTTACTATTAAACTATAGCTATTTTTGGAATAGAGCCATACCTTGAAAATATTTCTCCTTTGAAAGTGTACTGATTGATTCCTGGATGATTTTGAATTGTAGAAAAGCTAGATTAATGTAGCAATTGGTTGATGATTATCTGCATTATCAGTACTATTAAGAATTATAAGGTCTAAATCAGTTGTATTGCTTTGGGGCCAAACAGGATGTTCCTAATTTTCCTGTTGAGAGTCAGCCAACTAACTACTTCTGCATTTTTTTCATGAGTTGCTTTTACAGAACAGCAACATTTAAGAAATCTCCAAAAGAGGCAACCACAGGTGGCTCTACTGTGATTTCTTTCTCCTTGTGACATAGCTTATTAGGACATATGAGAGAAAGAATTGGCCTTGGAAGGAAGGAAGCAGAAGGGATGTGGCAACATTAGAGGAGGCAAGGAATTTAGAGAGGAAAGGGATATTTATACACTGAAATACTCTGCCTTGTCCGAATAACTATATAACAAAAGGAAGTATTAATATTTCCAACAAAAGAATGAAAACCCTCAGCAGAAGAAGAATCACCTAAGAGTCATAACTCTTTGTGAAATGTACTTCATTTTTTACCAAAAACTAACATAAGATTCACTAGATACAATATATTAAATGAGGAATAACCATTTTACAGTTTCATTAAATATTCGGAATTTTTCTAAAAATTAGAGAATAAAAAATATTTGGTAAATATAGAACATGATCAGAATTCAAATACTGTCTCAGTTATGGTCCTAGAGAAAAATAATCATGTAGAAAGCTTCTTCAGGCCCTGTGGTTCAGATTTCTTACCCCGTGATACACATTTTCAACTCTAAGCATTATAATAAGGTTCCTCTCTTCAAGATTCTTTAAGCACATCTGATTGAAACTAAATATTTTTCACCCTATGTAAACATTTTGCAATTGTGACTAAATTTGATATTCTTCATCATGTCTCTTCATCATACGTAGGATTATTAGGATTACAGTTTTGCTGCCTGTAATCACATAAATGGAAATAGCCTGAAAATGCTGGAAAAAAATAAAGTTATTTATTTGTTAATAAAAATTATGTTTCTTGGAAATTGTCTTCTCTAACTAGGCCAAGAATTTCTTCAATTGTCATTTACTCAGATGTCACCCTATGATGAATAAGAAGAATTCCATAGTTAAGAAGTTTTTTTCTATAATAAGGCAAATATCTGGATGAAATGTAAAATTTTAAAAATTTTATTTTGTACTTACTCCTTGTAACTTTTTATTATGATAAAATTTCAAACTTACCGAAGAGTTGCAAAAAGTTGCTCAAAGAATTACCATTTATCTTGTAACAAGACTGTTTTTTCTTTTCGTGACTGGCAATGGATCGCAACCCTCAGTGTCGTGCCTGTACCGGACCGGTACTGGCAACGGGATCGCAACCCTCGGTGTTGCGCCCGCACCTCGCTCAGCCAGTGAGCGGCCGGTCTGTATGTGGGATCCGAACCCTCGACGGGAGTGCCGCTACGCTCCCAAGCGGTGCACTGTAGCAGTGCGCCACCAGGCTGGCCCCAACTCCTTGTAACTTTTTATTATGATAATATTTCGAACTTACCGAAGAGTTGCAAAAAGTTGCTCAAAGAATTACCATTTATCTTGTAACAAGACTGAACATTACATTTGTTCCTTAAAAGCTTTGTTTTACTCTCTATCTATCGATCTATAGATCTATCTATCTATCTACCATCTATCTCTTTTACTGGACCATTTGAGAGTAAGTTGGAGATGCCACGTTTCCTTACCCCTGAATACTTCAGTGTTTCATGTGTAGGAATAAGGATGTTATTTTTACATAACCTCTGTACATTTACCTAAATCAGCAAATTTCATATGGGTGCAATATTATTATCCAATTTATAAA
>NW_007729511.1:19887-21363 GCF_000696425.1 Galeopterus variegatus | reverse complement strand
CCATGTTCAGATTTCTCTAACTGTCTTAATAATTTTAATAGCTATTTTTTAATGTGTTCAGGATTACACATTTAGATATTATGTCTCATTGACTTGCTTGAATCTAGACCAGTTTCTCAGCCTTTATTTGTCTTCATTGAACACTACATTTTTGAATAGTACAGGAAAGTTACTTTGTCTCAGTTTGAGTTCGTCCCAGGTTTCTTCATTATTACAGTTAGGCTGTGTATTACGGCGGGAATATTACTGGAGTGACATCACGTCCTGTTCAGGGTATCATATCACAGGCATCTGATATTGGCTTATCATAACATTGGTGATGCAAGCATTGATCACTTGGTTATGGTGGTGATTTTTTTACTATAAAGTTTCCTATTTTTCATCTTGCAATTAGCAAGTAATAGAGAAGATATTTTAAACTATGAAAATATTTCATCAAATTTTCACCCACTAGGTTTTGTATCCATTATGCTTTCTAACTCCATAATCCCTCCTATATTTATTTATTAGGCTTCTCCTGTGAGGAATACCTTTGTCTTCAACATTTCTTTATTTATTCTTTTATTTTTCATATCAATATGTGTTTAAGGATTCTATTTTGTTTAGTTTACTGCTACCATAATTTATCTTAAAGTTCAAATTGTCCTAGAATTGAACAGTGGTAGTCTTTTCAAACTGACTTTTGTTTCTTTTCCCAAGGTGGCTATGCTTCTTGGAGCATTTCCTTACTTTTTCCTTAATGTGATTTTTTTCCCTCAGGTAACAGAAAATGATTGATGATGGAAAACACCAATGCTAGTTCTAAGGGCTATTTTATCCTACTAGGTTTTTCTAACTGGCCTCATCTAGAAGTAGTTCTCTTTCTGGTTGTCTTGATATTCTACTTGATGACACTCACAGGTAACCTGTTCATCATCATCCTGTCATACCTGGACTCCCATCTCCACACTCCCATGTACTTTTTCCTCTCAAACCTGTCTTTTGTGGATCTCTGCTACACCACTAGCTCCATCCCTCAGTTTCTCGTCAACCTCTGGGGTCCGGAGAAGACCATCTCTTACGCTGGTTGCATGATTCAACTTTACTTTGCCCTTGCACTGGGAACCACAGAGTGTGTCCTACTGGTGGTGATGTCCTATGACCGTTATGCAGCTGTGTGTAGACCTTTGCATTATACTGTCCTCATGCACCCTCGATTCTGCCGCCTGCTGGCTGTGGCTTCTTGGCTAAGTGGCTTTACCACCTCAGCACTTCATTCCTCCTTTACCTTCTGGGTACCCCGGTGTGGACACCACAAAGTGGATCACTTCTTCTGTGAAGTTCCAGCACTGCTGCAATTATCGTGTGTTGATACCCATGCTAATGAGCTGACCCTCATGGTCATGAGCTCCATTTTTGTTCTCATCCCTCTCATTCTCATTCTCACTTCTTATGGTGCCATCGCCCGGGCTGTACTGAGGATGCAATCAACCACTG
>NW_007729511.1:17108-19155 GCF_000696425.1 Galeopterus variegatus | reverse complement strand
TATTATGCATGTACTCTCACAAGGTTGCAGTTTTTTGTAACATACATGAAAAAAAAAAAAACAAAAAAACAGTACCATTAACTTGTGAAAAAAATAGCCATGTAAAATCAGGTTCAAACACCAACAATGAATATTTTCTATGGCACAAACCTAATAAGTTCAAGAAAAAATTTTTAAAAGTTGAAAACTAGGCATGGAATTTGTTGTAAATATTAATAAAAGAGTAGTTTATGATTCCTTTGGAAAAGGGATGCTCTAAATTAAAATGATCTTTACAATATATCTTTTAATTTCTTGCATTTTAGGCAGAATACTTTTGTCTGTTATTTTTAGTTTTGTTAAAATCACAGTAAGATACCTTAAATCTTTTTCTTCAACACTACTAGCATTTGCTGAATAGTAAATATTAAAAGGAAATTTGGACTCTGTTCATTCATGCCCCATTATTAATAGTAAGAATATTAGTTTTATGAATTTTAGCAAGAAAGACTCTGGAGTAATACAGCAGAAATGAGCATCTCACATCCCTCTATTCTTGCAAGGCAGTGATAAGTGTATAGGAGGTGAAAATAACTTGTCAGGGTAAGTATAATTAGGTGAAGAAAGTGCTGGAAGCACCTTCATAATCTAATGGGCTATGAAGAATATTTGAGGCACACGCAAAACTACACTCTGAAAGTGATTTGAAGTCATCACAGCTCTGTTTGCAATAGCCAAGATAGGGAACCAAACTAAATGTCCATCGATGGATGATTGGATAAGGAAAATGTGGTATATATGCACTGTAGAATACTACTCTGCCATAAAAAAGAATGAAATTCTTCCATTTGCAACAAGATGGATGAGCTTGGAGAAACTTTTTTTTTCCCTCTTGATTTAAAAAAACCACAATTTATAGTAAAAAATTCAAACAGAAGAGGGTATAGAGAAATGATTTCCCCACTCCCCAGTCCCACTCCCATGAGTCTGAGTACGATTCTAGAAATATTCTGTTGGTACATAAACATAAATGTTTTTCATTTACAAAACCACATGTATGATCACACCACATTATTCTATGACATGTATTTTTAAAAAACGAGCATATTTCATGGATGTCTTTCCACATCAGCACATTCAGACCTGGTTCTTTCTTTTCAAAGACTGGATAATTGATTTAACAAACTGCCTGTGTGTGAACATTTTGACTGATCCCAGTATTTCATATGTAACATCGTTACATACTGGAACATTGAATCCGAGTGAGTGGGTCCTAGGAAACATTTTTTCTTAAAAGTTTACATTTTTCGTTGACTAGAAACGATCATTTTAATGGTTAGAATAGACTTTTGAAATCAGCATGGCCGGGTTGGCAGGTGGATTTGAGAGCTCAGGATCTCATTGTTACTAGAAGAAAACGGCCATCCCTACGGCAGTTCTGAAACAATGATTTAACCACCCACTACTATTGTCTCAGATGATTAACTGCAAATCACTTCAAACAGAAGGGTAGCTTACATGTAAAAAGATCACTGTCACTTCATGGAGAGGAAATAACTAACGTATCTCAGTAAACAGATGCAAAATAAAAATATAATTGTTTTCAGTACAAGCTCTTATATTCATTTAGTATCAGTGAAATGGTCCAAAATAAACCTGAAGACCATTGCAAGTTACAGCTGTGTTAATGATGAAAAGTGATATTTACTGTTTAAATTCAGTAGCTGAAAGCTTCCCTATATAAGAAGATGGAAAATAAGAAGGTTATGTGAGTTTCCTTCAGACTGTGTTAAACCTTGGAAAAATATGACCACCCTATCAGAATTTTGGTATTATTGCCGTGAACTTTTCTTTCACATCAGCATCATGGTGAGAAACTAAAGCTCTTATTTTCTGGGCACATTCTTCTCCATACAACAGGAAAAGCAATGAACTTTAGTGAAAGTAGACTGAAAAGCTAAATGGCCTTCCGTTTTGATGCAGTTATTTATATTCTGAAATAAGTACACAAAGAAGACTCTCCTTTGCTATATGGCCATCATATAGGGAAAGGAATGATGAATCCACG
>NW_007729511.1:15086-16148 GCF_000696425.1 Galeopterus variegatus | reverse complement strand
ACAAAGAAGACTCTCCTTTGCTATATGGCCATCATATAGGGAAAGGAATGATGAATCCACGTGGGCACCAAGTAGTCCTTCTGTCATGGGTGGATTTTCAGACAAATTCAAAAGAAGTTTCAAAACTTGAACCTTGGTGCTTCCGTTTCCAGTGAGTAACACATGGAACAGGTCTGTAATGTAACTATGAAGCAAGTGCTGGTGGTCATTGGTAACAGCCATGTTCGTTAATAATCTCAGTCCAGCCAGCTGCACAGCGGAGCTCAGAAGACCAGAGAAGACATCCTCACAGACTTGACTGATGAGTACCTTTACCACGATTTGATTTTCAACATTCACAGTCAAGTTATTTAGTACATTTAAAGGTTTCTCTTTAATATTGTGGTTGGGACTGTTGACTTTGCTTCCAACAATTGGAATACGACCCAATCCACAAATAATAGCTTGGTTAGCTGAAAAGCTTGCATTGTTACCCAAAGTGACCAAAGCTCTTTCAGTAATTACAGGGTCCTCAGTTGACTCAAGCAGGTAAAAGAGTTTCTGAAGTTGTTTAGCATTTAGTACATCATCACATGAACCATTGGTTAAGTCAATGCAGTAGCAGGTGCAGGCGCTGAAGACGAGGCCCACCACCACCCAAACCCCGTCCCGGGCACTGCCCATGCTGTGGCCGGGGCTGGGGCGCAGCGCTGGGCCGGGAGCCTCCAACGCATGTGGTCCTGCCACCGCCTGAGCACGACCAGGCTGCAGAGAAAAAGCTGGAGAAACTTACGTTGAGTGAAATAAGCAAAGCACAGAGGGATAAATACTACATGTACTCATAAGTGGGAGCAAAGAAAGAAAGAAGGATGGAAAGAAAAATCACAGTGGTGTGGTGGACTTGCAGAGGGAGAGAACACACCCAGGGAAACAAAGTGGAGTGGGGGAGAGGGGATGAGAAAGGAGGCTGGGGATAATTGGGTGGGGGACATGGGGTACAAATGCAATTTGTGGTAATGGGAATGCTGCCAGTATGGATCTGGCCATCACATCTTGGGCACCAGTGGTGACAATCAGCTTTGT
>NW_007729511.1:12922-13802 GCF_000696425.1 Galeopterus variegatus | reverse complement strand
TTAAACTGGCAGTCATATGCAACTGGAATGGAATAATGATCAAAGGATAATTCAGTACAAAGTAACCTCTTATAACACCTGAATTTTGTCTGATTCTCAGATGTGAACTGTAGCTTCTGAGGCCCTTATTTAGATATAATTAATTCAAACACATTTCCTAAATTTTAAAGTAAAAACACAACCCCAATCTTTTCCTCAATTTCCTGAGTTGTTTGCAATGACATTGATTCTGCTACTTTGTCTTCTTTCTGCATCTGTGACTCTTCCTTTATCTCCAAATAAGCGTGAACAATGATATGGAGTACGTTCCCTTGTCCTTAGCCTATTACTAAAAAAAATTTTAAAAGACCCAAGAATTATGTATATAAAAGAACTTTTAGTAATTAGTTGGGACCACATAGAGTGAAGCACCACATGAAAACAAACATAAAAACTTAAAGGACACAGCTTAGTTCTTTGAACCATCTTGTACTATGGAAATCTTATGGTTTGGGGCACCTCACAAGCTTCCTGACCTCTCACCTTCTAAATTTCTTTTCCCAGCTTTATAAAGATATAATTGACAAAATTGCATATATTTATGGTGTGCAAAGTGATGTTTTGATATATGCATATCTTATGAAATTATTTATTCAAGCCAGTTAACATATCCATCACCTCACATACTATTTGTGTGTGCGTGTGTGTGTGTGTGTGATGAGAATATTTAAGATCTATTCTCTTAGCAATTTTATAATATACAGTAAAGTATCACTAATTATAGCCACTATCTTGTGAAATTGAACAGAAAAAGAGAAAGCACAAAATTTGAAATGAAAAAGGAGACATTGCAACTGATATCACAGAAATACAAAGCATCTTAAAGACTAAATAGACAGCT
>NW_007729511.1:12229-12905 GCF_000696425.1 Galeopterus variegatus | reverse complement strand
GAAAGAAAACCCCAGAACCAGATGACTTCACTGCTGAATTCCACAAAACTTTGAAAGAACTCATACCAATATTTCTCAAACTCTTCCAAAAAATTGAAGAGGAAAAAATATTTCCAAACCAGCATTATCTTCCCATCAAAACTGAAAAAGGACACAACAAAAAAGAAAACTACAGACTAATAACCCTAATGAACATAGACATGAAAATCCTCAACAAAAAACTAGCAGACAGAATCCAGCAACACATTAAAAAGATCATATACCATAATCAAGTGGGATTTATCCCAGGGATGCAAGGATAGTCTAACATATACAAAACTATATACATGATACATCACATCAACGGAATAATGAGGAAAAACATATCATCATTTCAATAAAAGTAAAAAAACCATTTGATAAAATCCAACATCCATTCATGATGAAAACACTCAACAAATTAGGTGTGTAAAAAATAGACCTCAACATGATAAAAGCCATATACCCACAGCTAGTATCATACTGAATTGACAAAATTTGGAGGCTTTTCCTCTAAGATCTGGAACAAGTCAAGTGTAGTGGATTGGATTATGTCCCCCCAAAATCATTGAAGCTCAAATTGTGTCCCCATGTTTTATGTAATAGAAACTTAGCCCCCACTGTGACTGTTAAGAGGGTGGGAAATCCTATTATGGTA
>NW_007729511.1:9286-11368 GCF_000696425.1 Galeopterus variegatus | reverse complement strand
ATGTAATAGAAACTTAGCCCCCACTGTGACTGTTAAGAGGGTGGGAAATCCTATTATGGTAGTTGTAATGTGGGGCCTTGAGGAGATGATTGGGTTGTAGGACCATGCAATAGTGAATGGATTAGAAATGGTGGTCAGGGGCATGGTCCTGAGGGCTTTAAAAGAAGAGGAGAATCTGTCTTTCTCTTACTCTGTACTCTCTGTTTCCACCATCTTGCAGTGTGAAACCCCTGAGTCACTGTCGCCACCACAAGATGGACTTTCAACCTCCCAACCTCAGCAACTGTAAACAATAAATTTCATTTTTCTTTATAAATTACCCAGTTCCAGGTATTTTGTTATAAGCAGCCTAAACACTAATTCAACAATGATGCTCACTTTCTCCACTCTTATTCAACACAGTACTGGAAGGTCTAGCCAGTGCAATAAGGCAAGAGAAAGCAATAAAGGACATCCAAATAGAAAAGGAGGAAGTTAAACTATCCCTCTTTGCAGATGACATGATCATATACATAGAAAACCCTAAAGACTCCACCAAAAAATCACTAGAACTAATAAATGAATTCAGATAGTGGCAGGTTACAAAGTCAACATGCAAAAATCAGTAGCCTTCCTATATGTCAATAGCAAAATAGCCAATGAAGAAATCAAGAAAGTTATCCCATTCACAATGGCTACCAAAACAAAGCAAAACAAAAATAAAAACAACAAAAAGAAATATCTAGGAGTAAATTTAACCAAGAAGATGAAAGACTTCTACAATGAAAACTATAAAATGATGATGAAAAAAATTGAAGAAGACAGAACAAAGTGGAAAGATACCCATGTTCATGGGTTGGAAGAATTAACATCATCAAAATGTCTGTATTACCCAAAGCAATCTACATGTTCAACACAATCCCTATCAAATTACCAGTGACATTCTTCACAGAAATAGAAAAAAAAAATCTTAAAAATTGTATGGAGCCAAAAAAGATCCTGTATAGCTAAAGCAATTTTGAATAAAACAAACAAAGTTGGAGGCATCATACTTCTTTACTTCAAAATATACTGTAAAGTGATAGTAACCAAACAGCATGGTACTGTCATAAAAACAAATAGGTCAATGGAGCATAACAGAGACTAGAAATAAACCCATGCACTTACAGCCTACCCATTTTCCACTAAGGTGCTAAGAATATACAGTGGGGAAAGAACAGTCTCTTCAAAAAACGTTGCCGGGAAAACTGAATATCCACATGCAAAAGATTGAAACTAGGGTACTGGGGTGAGCTTGAAACCTGGCTTCTTGAGGGCTAGTCTGGAGCCTAGGTTCATGGGGCTCAGCATAAAGGCTGGGCCCTGCGTGTGCTGGTCTGGACACTAGGTCTTGGAACTGTCCTGGGTCTTAGGTCATGAAGGCTGGTGCAGTGCTGGATTTCACTGTAGTGGGGCCTCACACTAGGTCATGCAGCAAAGTCAGGTGATTATTTTACTCTCCTTCCCTCATGTATGGGAGGAATCTGTTTCTGTGCTATGCCCTTGGGGAGTGGAAGAGGAGTGATGCAGGTAATGTAAAACTGTTTTTCTACTCTCTTCAATGTGTCTTTTCTTTTTCCGTGGTACAATAGGTACTGTGATCTTTCACCTGGATTCCTTAGCGCTTGTGAAAATACTGTTTTTGTTTTATTTTGCTTTTTTGGTGAATAGTTATTCAAGCGTGTTTCTGGTGGATGGGGAGAGGAGCCCTGAAAAGTCTTCTTCTGCCATCTAGCTGACATCATTTCCTCTTACTATCTAATTTTTTTTCCAACTTAAATTTCCTGTATTTTCTTCTCCATTTTCTGCTTGTAAAACATATACATTTTATGTATATAGACTATTTTCTTTTGGGTTGCTCTTACTATAGCATATGTAATATTGAATCCTAACCACATTAGCATGATACTCTATTTAATTTGATATCGAAAAAAGAAATCAATTACCAAAAACCCCAAAACATTAACACAGATATTATACTGTTTTTTACTTGCCAAACCATTTACATGAATCTTATGCATTTTTATCAAAGGTGGTATAAAAGGTATAAGTTTTCTCTCTTTG
>NW_007729511.1:6438-8390 GCF_000696425.1 Galeopterus variegatus | reverse complement strand
TGCCAATTCCAGACCTCAAACCAACATTTGTGAATTGGCATTTACACAGTACACATGAATTGGTGCCAAAAATCACTTTACTGTAAAACTAACAGTGTGGTCAGCCTTTTCTCAGATAAGAATGCAGGCTAACCACACTGAAGCACCAGCTTTTTTCATCCTGTAATTTTCTCTTCCCCATGCAGACTGATATCTCCCAATCTTTGTGCACTTCATCTTATATGCAGTCCTGTGCAGCATATCCCTTCTATACCTGCTCAATTACGTCTTCCTGTTGGAACCCAGCAGTACAGGATTATTGGTACAAATACTATATGTCATCCGGGTAATCCCAGAAAAATAGCCCTGGCTTCCAACCCAGGTCCACTCAGTCTCTGCTCTTTTATGTAACCTCAGATTTACAGCTTCCATCTCTCTTTTACAAATGTGGTGCTGGAAAGGTAACTGGGGATCACATATTATAACAACTTCAAGTGACTTCAAACTTAATAAACTTTTTGATACAAATCACCACATATATACCAATTATACTCAACAACCACAAAAACCTTACAGAAAAGTTGTAAAAATAGTACAAAACTTACTGTAGATCTTCACCAAATTTCACAGATTTTAACATGATAGATAACGTGATGCTTTATCTTTCTCTCTATGATAATATAATATTAATATGCATTTAAATTTTTTTCTCAAATATTACAGAGTATAATGCTCATCTCCTCCTAAGTGGTCCCAAGAGTATTTCCTAAAGAAAGGATTGAGTTCAGGATCACAAATTGGAGGTGTCATGTCTTTTAGTCTTCTTTAATTTGGAACCATTCTTCATCTGTCTTTGTCTTTAATGGGGTTAATATTTTTAATATTTTTGAAGAGTACAGGCCATTTGTTTCATACAGTATCCTTTTACTTATGTCTGCTTGTATTTATGCATGATTAGATTCAAGTTATTCATTTTTGGCTGGATTGCCACAGAAGTGCTATCGTGTCCTCAGTGCATTCTATTGCAAGGTATATGGTATTTATTTACTCTGTTACTGGTGATACTAACTTTGATTACTTGATTAAAGTGGGGTCTGCCAGGGTTTGGTTGCTAAGTTCTTCTTGGTAATCCATAAATATCACTGGCAAAATATGTTGAGATAAGGTAGAATTTTGTTTTTCAACTAACTTCACCCACTAGTTTTATTATCATCCCTTAATAAGTTTTCTCAGAAACAATTATTCCTGTGATGGTTGCCAAATGGTGATTTTTAAAGTTCCATCATTTCTTCTACATTTCTCGGTTGGTGTGATGGGCTGAGTAATGCTTCCTCCTTTCCTGTTCTCAAAATGTTCACATCCTAATTCCTAGGAACTGTGCTTATATATTATTATATATTAACTTATATGGCAAAAGGACCTTTCCAGATGTGATTAAATTAAGAATCTGGAGATGGGGATGTTATTCTGACTTAGCCAGGTAGGCTACATAGTCACAAGGGTTCTTATAAGAGGGAAGCAGGAGGTTAGAAAGGAGAGAAGATACTACGCTGCTGATTTTAAAGACAGAGAAGGGGCCATGAGTTAAGGAATGTAGGTGACCTCCAGAAGCTGGAAGAGACTAGGAAATAGAATCTCACCTAAAGCCTATAGAAGGAATGCAGCCCTCTAGAACCAATTGTCTACTGATTTCCAGAACTATAAGATAATAAAATTAAGTTATTTTAACCACTAAATTTGTGATAATTTGTTACAGCAGCAATGGTAAACTAATAGAGTTGACATCTTACTTGAATGAAAACTTTTCTTTTTTATCTTTTGTATACATGTGTGTATACATGAGTGTTTGCATCAACTATCATTTATCTAGCTCTTTTAAAATGGAGTCATAAACTTCTGTTACCATCATTATTCTGATGCTGAAACTGTCATTGACTTGGTCAGCATGACACCCTTCCAGCTTGCTCATATAT
>NW_007729511.1:0-5530 GCF_000696425.1 Galeopterus variegatus | reverse complement strand
ATTATCTTGATTCTTCACGAGTTTTCACATCTGAAATTCAGGTTGATACATCAATCACAATGAGAATTCAGCTCTCCCATGCCTATTCTTCTGATCTAACACAACACAAAACAGGGATACATTGCTGAGTAGACAAATACTTAATTTTTTTTTAAAGATTAGGACTCCCAGGGCCTCAAAAAAATATATTTACATTACAGGAGTTAAGGACCTTGACTATTGATATGGACATGTAAGTTCTATTTATTCACTTATGTTTTAATTAATTTATTTATATTTTAAAATTTAATTGTACATATTTTGGGGGTACAGTGTGTTGTTTCCATAAATGCATATATTGTGCAATGATTCACTTAGGGTAGATAATATATCCATCCCCTGAACATTTATATTTTTCTTCATTTTGATATAGTCAACATCCTCTTTTCTAGATATTTAGAAATACACGATGTTTATTATTAGCTCTAGTCAGCCTCAAACACCAGAAGTTACTTTTCCTATCTACCTGTAGCTTTGTAGTGTTAATTCAGCTCTTCCCCTCTCTCACTCCACTTCCCAGCTTCTAGAAACCACAATTATACTCTCTACTTCTAAAAGTTCAACTTATTATTTTTTAGCTCCCACATGTGAGTGACAACGTGTGGTATTTATCGTCTTGTGCCTGACTTATTTCACTTAACATAATGTCTTCCATGTTCACCCATGTTGGTGTAAATGACATGATTTCATTCTTTTTCATGGTTGAGTAGTATTCAATTGTGTATATATAAACCTCATTCTCTTCATCCATTCATCTGTTGATGGACACTATATTAGTCTATTTCTATGGCTTATGATAGAATAGCAGAAATTGGGTGATTTACAAATAAATGAAATTTATTTCTTACAGTTTTGGAAGCTGAGAAGTCTATTGTCTAGGGGGCACATCTGGTGAGGAACTTCTTATTGGTGACTCTCCACAGCAATGAAGGGTGTCATGTTGTGAGAGAAATGGGCTGAGCAAGAGTGAGCTAACCTTTTTAGCTGTCCTTATAAAGCCATCAGAAGCATGCCCATGACCACCCATTAACCCATCAACCCATTACTCCATGAATGGATTAACTAATCCAATCACCTCTTAAAGGCCCCACCTTTCAAATACAATAATTAGATTTCCATCCCTCTTAACACTGTTACAATGGAGATCAAGTTTCCATTACATGAAATTCGGGGAACACATTTAACCCATAGCTGACACGTAAGTTGATACCATATCTTGGCTATTAGAAATAATGTCGTGATAAATACAGGGGTTCAGATATCTCTTTGGTTTGCTTATTTCCTTTCTTGTGGATAAATACTTAGTAAGTAATGGAATTGCTGGATCATATAATAGTTCTATTTTTGGATTTTTGAAAAACCTCCATACAGTGCTCTATAATGGCTGTTCTGATTTACATTCCCACTAACAGTGTGTAAGGATTCCCTTTCCTCCACATCTTTGCAAACATTTACTTTTTGTCTTTTTGTTAATAGCCATTCTAACTGGGGTGAGATGATATCTCATTGTGGTTTTGATTTGCATTTCCCTGATAATTAGTGATTTTGAGCATTTTTTCATATACCTGTTGGCCATTTATATGTCTTCATTTGAGAAATGACTATCAGCTGTACTCATTTTTTTTTCAGATTATTTGTATTTTTGTTGTTGAATTGTTTAAGTTCCCTGAGTATTCTGTATAATAATACCTTGTCAGATGAACAATTTACAAATATTTTCCCCATTCTACTTGTAGCTTCTTCACTCTGTCGATAGTGTCTTTTTCTGTGCAGAAGCTTTTTAGTTTGATGTAATCTCATACATCTATTTTTGCTTTTGCTGGCTCTGCTTTAGAAGTCTTCTCCATAAAACATTTGTCCAGACCAATGTCTTGGGGTGTTCACACTATGTTTTCTCTCAATAGTTTTATAGTTTCAGGTCTTACATTTAAGTCTTTAATCCATCTTGGGTAGATTTTGGTATATGGTGAGAGAATGGGGTCTAGTTTCTTTCTTCTGCATATGGATATCTAGGTTTCTAAGCACCATTTGTTGAAGTGGCTGTCCTTTCCCCCATGCATGTTCTTGGCACCTCTGTCAAAGAGCAGTTGGCTGTAGATACATGGACTCATTTCTGGCTTTTTTATTATGTTCCATTGATCCTTGTATCTGTTTTCATGCCAGTACCATTCTGTTTTTATTACTATAGCTTTGTAGTGTATTTTGTAGTCAGGTAGTGCAATGCCTCAAGCTTTATTCTTTTTGTTCAGGATTGCTTTGGCTATTCAGGGTCTTTTGTGGTTGCAAATGAATTTATGAATTGTTTTTTCTATTTTAGTGAAGAATGTCATTGGTATTTGATATGGATTGCATTGAATTTATAGATCACTTTGGGTAGTATGTTTATTTTGACAATAATAACTCTTTCAATCTGTGAACATGGGATGTCTTTCCATTTTTTGTGTTCTTCTTAATTTCTTTCACCAGTGTTTTGTAGTTTTCATTGTAGAGATCTTTCATCTCCTTGGTTAAATTTATTGCTACGTATTTTATTTTTTGGTAGTTGTTGTAAGTGGGATTACTTTCTTGATTTTTTTTCTGCTAAATCATTGCAAGTGTATAGAAACACTACTAACTTTTGTATGTTGATTTTGTATTATGTAATTTTAAAGTATTTGTTTTTCAGCTATAAGAGATTTCTTTTTTTTGTTGGAGTCTTTTGTTTTTTCTCTTTATAAGATCATGTTATCTGCAAACAGGGACAATTTGACTTCCTCTGTTCCAATTTGGATTCCGTTCATTTCTTTCTCTTGCCTAATTTTCTTCTATGCTTAATTTGTTGAAGGTTTTTTAAAATCATATAGCAAAGTTGAATTTTATCAAATGCTTTTTCTGCACATATTGAGATGATCATATGGTTTTTGTCCTTGATTTTCTTAATGTGGTATATCCCATTTACTGATTTCCATGTTGATCCATACTTGCATACCTAGGATAAATCTCACTTGATCATGGTATATAATTGTGATGTGCTGTTGAATTTGATTTGCTAGCATTTTGTTAAGAAATTTGCATCTATGTTCATCAGAGATGTTGGCCTGTAGTTTTCTTTCTTCATGGTGTCTCTGATTTTGGTATCAGGTTGATGCTGGCCTCATAGAATAAATTTCAGAGAATATTCCTTGCTTCAAGTTTTTGGAATAGTTTGAGAATAATTAGTATTAATTCTTCTTTAAAAGCTTGGTAGAATTCAACAGTGAAGCCATCCAGTCATGGGCTTTTTCTTGTGAGGAGGCTGTTGATTATGGAATCAATCTCGTTAGTTGTTTGTTGTTCACGTTCTCAATGTCTTCTTGGTTCATTCTTGGTAGATTGTATGCATCCAGAAATTTACCCATTGCATATAGATTCTCCATTTTTTTTTTTTTGGCATATAGATGTTTATAATAGTATCTAATGATTCTTTGTATATGTGTGGCATCAGTTGTAATGTCTCCTTTTACATTTCTGATGTTCGTTATTTGGGTCTTCTTTTTTTCTTACTCTAGCTAATGATTTATCATTTTTAAAAATCTTTTCAAAAGGCCACTTTTGTTGTTGATTTTTTGTGTCTTTTAAAAATTTCATACTTGAAACATACTTGATTATACATATTTATGGGGTACAGAGTTGACTGCAGTAATTGTGTACAATATGTGATGATCAAATCAGTATTATTAGCATGTTCATCATTACAAATCATAATCACTCTTTGTGTCTATTACTAAGTTTCTTCGATCCTTCCTTCCTTTCATCCTTCCTTCTTTCTTTGTTTCTTTGCTCCCACTTATGAGTGAGGACATGTGGCATTTCTCTTTCTGTGCCTGAGTTATTTCACTTAACATAATTTTTTCTAAGCTCATTCATGTTGCTGCAAATGACAGAATTTTGCTCTTTTGTATGGCCCTGAAGTATTCTGTTGTGTATATATACTGCGTTTTCCTTATCCAGGCATCCATTGATGGACATTTAGGTTGTTCCATATCTTGGCTGTTGTACATAGAGCCGCAATGAACATGGGAGTGCAGGTATCCATTTGACAAGATGATTTCCATTCCTTTGGGATATACCCAGTATTTGTATTGCTGGGTCATATGGTAGTTCCATGTGTAGTTTCCTGAGAAAACTCCATACCGTTTTCCACAATAGCTGTACTAAATTACAACCCACCAACAGTGTAGAAGAGTTCCTCTTTCTCTGCATCCTTGCCAGCATTTGTTACTCTCTGTCTATTTGATAATAGCCACTCTAACTGGGATGAGATAATATCTCAATGTGGTTTTGATTTGTATTTCCCTAATGATTAGTTATTTTGAACATTTTTTCATTAGTCTGTTGGCTATTTATATTTCTTCCTTTGAGAAATGTCTATTCAGATCATTTTTAAATAGGATTATTTGTTTTTTTATGAAGTTGTTTGAGTTCCTTATGTATTCTGGATATTAATCCTTTGTCAGATGTATGGTTTGTAAATATTTTCTCCCATTCTATAGTTTATCTTTTCCTTTCCTTTTAGTTTGCTATAATCCCATTTGTTTGTTTTTTTCTTTTGTTGCTTGTGCTTTTGGGGTCTTATTCATGAAGTCTTTGCCTAGTCCTACATCCTGAAGTATTTCCCCTATGTTTTCTTCTAGGAGTTTTATAGTTTCAGGTCTTATGTTTAAGTCTGTAATCCATTCTGAAATGGTTTGGGTATATAGTTAGAGGTAGGAGTCTAGTTTCATTCTTCTACACATGGATATCCAGTTTCAGTCTAATTTCATTCTTCTACACATGGATATCCAGTTTCACAGCCCCATTTATTGAAGAGGCTGTCTTTTCCCCAATGTATGCTTTTGGTGTCATTGTCAAAACTTCAGTTGGCTGTAAGTACATGGACTGATTTCTGGGTTCTTTATCTATTCCATTGGTCTGTGTGTCTCTTTTCATGCTACTACCATGCTCTCATGTTACTATAACTTTGCAGTATAATTTGAAGTCAGGAAATGTAATGCCTCCAACTTTACATATGTTGCTCAGGATTGCTTTGGCTATTCGGATTTTTTATTAATCCCTGTGAATGTTATGATTGTTTTTTCTATTTCTGCAAGGATAATCATTGTATTTTGACGGGAATTGCATTGAATCTGTAGATCACTTTGGGCAGTATGGACATTTTCACAACATTAATTCTTCCAATCTAATAACATGAATGTCATTTCATCTTTTGGTGTCCTCTTTAATTTCTCTTAGCAGTATTTGTAGTTATCATTGTAGAGATGTTTTACCTTCTTGGTAAATTTATTCCTAGGGTTTTTTGTTTCTTTGTTTTTTGTTTTTGGTAGTTATTGTAAATGAGTTTGCTTACTTGATTTCTTTTTCTGCTAGTTTGGTATTGGAGTATAAAAATGCTACTGCTTTTTGTATATTGATTTTTTATCCTGCAACATCACTCAATTTGTCTATCAGCTCTAAGAATTTTTTTTGTAGAGTC
>NW_007729510.1:235826-236137 GCF_000696425.1 Galeopterus variegatus | reverse complement strand
CACTTTGGGCAGTATGGCCATTTTCACTATGTTGATTCTTCCAATCCAAGAACATGGGATTCTTTCCATCTTCTTGTATCCTCTCTAATTTCTCTCAGCAGTGGTTTATAGTTCTGGTTATAGAGATTTTTCACATCCCTGGTTAGCTCAATTCCTAGGTATTTTATTTTTTTGGTGGCTATTGTAAATGGGCAGGCTTTCTTGATTTCTCTTTCTGCATGTTCGCTATTGGTGAATAGATATGCTACCAATTTTTGTGTGTTTATTTTGTATCCTGCTACTGTGCTGAACTCATTTATCACCTCCAAGAG